>NW_028247446.1:0-79011 GCF_964263255.1 Lissotriton vulgaris | reverse complement strand
CAGAGCACCCTTAAGATTGCTATAGGGCCGAGTCATCTAGTCAGTGGGAGTGGCTATAAGAAGAATCAAATGGGCCCCAGGTGTGACGATTTGCTGTGAAGATAGCACTTTTAAAGCGGACAACGCTGAAACGCATCTGCTGGGACGCTTCACAACTCCAGAGACTGAGCGCAATGAATAAACCCTTTGAGCATCAATCCTTGCTGTTTCAGACCCCTTTTTATTCTGAGGGGTTATTGGTTTCTATATTTTACCAGCACGCTGCCGCTGGTTACCGACAAGCCCTCCCGGTCTAGAGCAACACGTCTAACAGCAACTGTGGTGTGGGTAAGGAACTACAACGCATCACTCCCCCCAGCATTTAAATATCACAGTTTGTTTAATTTCATGCATGGGGAGAGAGGAAGCAGTATTTCACTGCAGAGAGAAACTCTTGGGGAATCAATTTATTCATAAAGAACTGCCACTGACCGCCAGCATGAGGGTGCTACCTGAAGCCAACTCCGTTGGGACTCCACTGTGTGTTCGGGAATGCTGATTACTGAATAGGCTTTCTCTTCGGCTGTGGCATATCCGTGCTGTTGTGGTTTGAAATATTGCGTTTTAATCAAGTCATCAAAAGAGGCAGTGTGTCCTTAAGATTGGAATGGAGCCAAGTCCTCTAGTCAGTGGGAGTGACTATTAGAACAATCAAATGGGCCCCAGGTGTGACGATATGCAGTGAAGCTGGCACTGAGGAAAGCGGACAACGCTGAAACGTGTCTGCCAAGACCCTTCACAACTCCAGAGACTGAGCGCAATGAATAAACCCTTTGAGCATAAACCCTTGCTGTGTCGGACCCCTTTTTATTCTGAGGGGGTATTGGTATATATATATATATATATATATATATATATATATATATATATATATATATATATATATATATATATATATATATATATATATATATATATATATATATATATATATATATATATATATATATATATATATTACCTACAGGCGAGCGCCAGTAGGTAGTTATAGTTAGGACCCATTTTCCATAGGAAATCCGCACCATTCTAGTAATATCTTTGGCGCAGTTCGACAAATCTTCGGGACATTTTCAAAACTTATGGCCAGCTCCGGTCTGCTCCTATCCTGAAAGTCTCGGGGTGATTCGTCAAGCGGGGGCCCGAGAAAAAAGGGGGGTCCAAAACATGTTTTCCCAATGCACTTTTCCATAGGAACCTTTAATCGCAGCTACAGCCCGAACTGCTGAACGGAATTACACCAAATTTGGCAAAGAGGTTGTCCTTGGTTCAGACTCATGGCTTTTTGTTTAATGGTGTAAATCTGTTCAGTAGTTTTTTAGATATTAAAGGAAATATATATATATATCCGGGCGGAGCCAAACCACACATCTCATCGTGAGATCTGATTGGCTGTCAGCACTTCAGCCAAGAAGTGTTGGCAGCCATCTTGGGAGCAATATACATGATAGCACCTCATTAAAAAGCATTGCAGTTAATAGAAGGTTTTACGACTTTAGTTACATTATACATCATTTGTTGATGGTACCATACTCATTTTAGGAGTTGTGGTGTGTTCTAAGGTGATTTTACCGTGTGAAAAAGCCTTCTGCTGGGATATCATGAATCATGTTTGAGAGAAAACTATTTTCTGATGCTTTTCCCACAGAGGTTTGGAAGGTGATCTAAAAGCTAAACTGAAAGCATATTTTCTGTAAATTCACATTATCTTTCTCAGTCATGTGAGAATGAAGTCTGACATTCTCAGTAAAACATGTACATCCAACAAGGGCAGAGACTGTCAGTTGATTACTTTGTGTTCTATTGCAGATTCCCAGAGTGTTCTAAAGAACAACTAGAGTGCTAACAGCCTTACTTATGACAAAAATATAGCACACCTGAAACCATCTTGATTGGAATATAGTGGTAACTCTTAAAAAGCAACAAGATGAGGGGCTTCATTTTGCCATAGAAAGTATGATTAGTGCTGCAGAAAGAAAAATTAGGGCATATATTGAGTAACTACTCAAATCCCCTGAGACTGTAGTAAATGAGGAAATTAGGAAACTTCATAACAGATAAGTCTGCCAAGATGGCCGCCAGGGGCAAAAGAGCCCAAATGTAGCACAAATATCAGCCAGATGTAGCCCAAGTATAGCCCAATGACAGAATGTCCCAGAGTGTTGTAAAGAACAGCTAGAGCGCTAACAGTCTTACTTATGACAAAAGTATGGAAGCCATCTTGATTGGAATAAAGTGGTAACACTTAAAACATTTAATTTGCAAAGGAACAAAATGAGGGGCTTCAGTTTGTCATAAAAAATATGATTAGTGCTGCAGAAAGAAAAATTAGGGCACATTTTGACTTCTCAAATCGTCTTCTATTTCATTAAAAAATTCTAACATGCACTTTGAATACCATCAGCAGACTTCCCTGGTGAGCAGTAGCTTTACTACAGTGATCTAATGAGCAACTAAAGTGCTAACATTCAGAATTTATGGCAAATGTGTGACACATCCGAATGCCCTCTTGATGGAACCAAAGTAAACAAGCATTGAAAATGCGATAGGTCTCGTCCTCGTTTAAGTTAAAGCAATTCTGTTTGTAATTAGGTGGCTTTTTAGCTTTCAAACCTTCATGTACATAACATGCATATGTATGCATATATGTATATGTATGCATGCATTTATATGTATATTTATATAGATATGCAGATTATTTATATGTTGATATATATATACTACTATTATAAAGAGAGAACACAAACCTTTGAGCCAGGTAAACTCGAAAAGTACACCACCAATCAAAACACCCAAGACATCGTTGAAAACCTCAGGGCAAGCAGAAGGACATAGGCTATTAAAAAGAAAAAATATACGTTGTTTAAAAAATGTCAAAATAAAAATAAAGTAGTCCCTTGCAAGTTGCGCCGGCCGCGACGTCTGCATGATAACATCCTTTGCGTTTGCGCTCCCTGGCAACACCTCCGGAAATGGCGCCGAAGATCGTGACCTGCCGGGAGGACTGCCGCTGCCCTGCTTGCTGCTGTGCGAAGTGGCGGCCAGTGCGGGCGGGGAGCCTGGAGAGTGGCGGCCTGTGCGGCCGGGGCGCCTGGAGAGTGGTGGCCTGTGCGGGCGGGGCGCCTGGAGCGGAACCGGCGGCTGAGGTAAGGATCTCCGGGACACGGCGGAAGGGGGCCGTGGCTGGAGGGGTCAGGAGGGGACCAGGGAGGGCTTTCTGCCCCAGGCAACGCTGGGGCGGGCTGCTAGTGTATGTATATATATATATACACATACATGTATATGCATATATAACTGTGCATATGTGTGCGTGTAGAGAGAGGTAGAGAGGAGGAAGTGAGTAATAAAGAGTATAGAGTAGAGAGCGAGTAGTAAACAGAGAGTAGTAGAGAGTGAGTAGTAGAGAGTAGTAGAGAGTGAGTAATAGAGAGTAGTAGAGATTGAGAAGTTGAGAGTGAGTAGTAGAGAGTAGAAGAGAGTAGGATAGAGTGAGTAGTAGAGTGAGTAGTGGTGATTAGTAGAGAGTGAGTAGTAGAGAGTGAGTAGTAGAGAGTGAGTAGAAAGCGAGTAGTTGAGAGTAGTAGAGAGTGAGTAGTAGAGAATGAGTAGCAGAGAAAGAGTAGTAGAGAGTGCGTAGTAGAGGGAGTAGTGGAGAGTAGTAGAGAGAGTAGTAGAGAGTAAGAGTAGAAAGTAGTAGAGAGTGAGTAGTAGAGTGAGTAGTAGAGTGAGTAGTAGAGAGTGAGTATTAGAGAGTAGTAGAGAGTAGTAGAGAGAATATTAGAGAGTGAGTAGTAGAGAGTAGTAGAGAGTGAGTAGTAGAGCGTGAGTAGTAGAGAGAGTGTAGTAGAGAGTGAGTAGTAAAGAGTAGTAAAGAGTAAGTAGTAGAGAGTGAGTAGTAGAGAGAGAGTAGTAGTGAGTAGTAGAGAGTGAGTAGTAGAGAGAGTAGAAGAGAGTAGTAGAGTAGTAGAAAGTGAGTAGTAGACTGAGCAGAAGAGAGTAGTAGAGAGCGAGTAGTGGAGAGTGAGTAGTAGAGTTTGAGTAGAAGAGAATAGTAGAGTGAGTAGTAGAGAGTGAGTAGTAGAGAGAGAGTACTAGGGAGTTGGAGAGAGTGAGTAGTAGAGAACTTGTTCCTATTGCTTTTTAGACTAACAATGAATTTGGTAATTATACAGAGACTGCTAGTTAATTGACTATTCTCTGTTTGTAATACCTGTTCCCATGAAATTGACACTATTGCTTTTTAAAACTATAAATGTTTTTATAATAATGTATGAATCAAATCTCTTTTTAATCACTTAACAAATACTGTGAGAATCCTTTTTTAATTGAATGTATTTTATGGATCCAATAGTGCTTTGTAAATGTGTTTGACTGTAAATTTAATCCTATTTTAATATTGTTAATATTTTGTGTATGTTTTGCTTTTATGAGTAATCACTCGAATAAAGCACTTTTTGAATTGGATTGAGTAGTAGAGAGAGAGTAGTAGAGAGTAGTAGAGAGTGAGTAGTAGATAAAGTGAGCAGTAGAGAGTAGTGGAGTAGTAGAGAGTGAGTAGTAGAGAGTAGTAGCGAGTGAGTAGTAAAGTGAGTAGTGGAGAGTAGTAGAGAGAGTAGTAGAGTGAATAGCAGAGAGTAGTAGAGAGCGAGTAGTAGAGAGCAAGTAGTAGAGAGTGTGTAGTAGAGAGAGAGTAGTAGTGAGTAGTAGAGAGTGAGTAGTAAGAGAGTAGTAGAGAGTAGTAGAGTAGTAGAAAGTGAGTAGTAGACTGAGCAGAAGAGAGTAGTAGAGAGCGAGTAGTGGAGAGTGAGTAGTAGAGAGAGTAGTGGAGTTTGAGTAGAAGAGAATAGTAGAGTGAGTAGTAGAGAGTGAGTAGTAGAGAGAGAGTACTAGAGAGTTGGAGAGAGTGAGTAGTAGAGTAGTAGAGAGTGAGTGGTAGAGAGTAGTAGAGAGAGAGTAGTAATGACAGCAGTAGAGAGTAGAGTAGTAGAGAGTGAGTAGTAAATAGTGAGTAGTAGAGAGTAGTAGAGTGAGTAGTAGAGAGAGAGTAGTAGCGAGTGAGTAGAAGAGAGTGAGTAGAAGAGAGTGAGTAGTAGAGAGTGAGTAGTAGAGAGAGAGTAGTAGAGAGTGAGTAGTAGAGTAGTAGAGAGTAGTCAGTCCATGTCAGTCCGTGTCAGTCCGTGTCAGTCAGTGTCAGTCAGTCAGTGTCAGTCAGCCAGTGTCAGTCAGTCAGTGTCAGTCAGTCAGTGTCAGTCAATCAGTGTCAGTCAGAGTCAGTCAATGCGTGTCAGTTAGTGTCAGTCAGTCAGTGTCAGTCAGTCAGTCAATGTCAGTCAGTCAGTGTCAGTCAGTCAGTGCAAGTCAAACAGTGTCAATCAATGTCAGTCAGTCAGTGTCAGTCAATCAGTGTCGGTCAGTGTCAATCAGTCAGTGTCAGTCAGTCAGTGTCATCTAGAGCAGCTCTGCTGACCTGGTTCTCTGGCTCTAAAGCAGCTCTGCTGACCTGGTTCTCTGGCTCTAAAGTAGCTCTGCTGACCTGTTCTATGGCTCTAAAGCAGCTCTATCCACTCCTACAATCATCCTGACAGAAGCATGTCCTTATCTAACCACTCTGCTGAAACATGAGTCCTTATAAATGTATCCTGCTGTCAACTACTAGCACTCTAGGAACTCAGTCACTATCTATGCACTTGCAGAATGACTCAGGCATTGAAACAAGCAGTGGTACAGTCAAATTTGCACAATGTATGCAGTCCCTTAACGCCTTGCAGACTACTCAGTCAGTCCTGCAAAAGTCCAGGTAATAGTCATGCTTGTCTGGAATCACACTGTGAGTCTGTGTCCATTCCTATAATCATCATGACAGAAACATGTCCTTATCTAATCACTCTGCTGAAACATAAGCGCTTATAAACTTATCCTACTGTCAACTACTACCACTCTAGGAACCCAGTCACTGTCTATACAGTTGCAGAATGACTCAGGTATTGAGACAAGCAGTGTTACAGTCAAATGTGACAATGTATGTGGTCCCTTAACCCCTTGCAGACTACTGAGTCAGTCCTGCAAAAGTCCAGGTAATAGTTACGCTTTTCTGGAATCAGACTGTGAGTCTGTGTCCACTCCTACAATCATCCTGATAGAAACATATCCTTATCTAATCACTCTGCTTAAACATAAGCGCTTATAAACGTATCCTGCTGTCAACTACTAGCACTCTAGTAACCCAGTCACTGTCTATGCTCTTGCAGAATGACTCAGGCCATGAGACAAGCAGTGGTACAGTCAAATTTGCACAATATATGCAGTCCCTTAATGCCTTGCAGACTACTGAGTCAGTTCTGCAAAAGTCCAGGTAATAGTCATGCTTGTCTGGAATCACACTGTGAGTCTGTGCCCACTTCTATAATCATCCTGACAGAAACATGTCCTTATCTAATCACTCTGCTGAAATATAGGCGCTTATAAACGTATCCTGCTGTCAACTACTAGCACTCTAGGAACTCAGTCACAGTCTATACAGTTGCAGAATGACTCAGGCATTGAGACAAGCAGTGTTACAGTCAAATGAGATTAATGCAGATTATTTATATGTTGATATATGTATGTATATATATACACATACATATAAATGCATGCATATATAATTGTGCATATGTGTGCGTGTAGAGAGAGGTAGAGAGGAGGAAGTGAGTAATAAAGAGTTTAGAGTAGAGAGTGAGTAGTAGACAGTGAGTAGTAGAGAGTGAGTAGTAGAGAGTAGTAGAGAGTGAGTATTAGAGAGTAATAGAGAGTGAGTAGTAGAGAGTGAGTATTAGAGAGTAGTAGAGAGTGAGAAGTTGAGAGTGAGTAATAGAGAGTAGAAGAGAGTAGGATAGAGTGAGTAGTAGAGTGAGTAGTGGAGAGTAGTAGAGAGTGAGTAGTAGAGAGTGAGTAGTAGAGAGTGAGTAGAACACAAGTAGTTGCGAGTAGTAGAGAGTGAGTAGTAGAGAGTGAGTAGCAGAGAAAGAGTAGTAGAGAATGAGTATTAGAGGGAGTAGTGGAGTGTAGTAGCGAGAGTAGTAGAGAGTAAGAGTAGAGAGTAGTAGAGAGTGAGTAGTAGAGTGAGTAGTAGAGTGAGTAGTAGAGAGTGAGAAGTAGAGAGTAGTAGAGAGTAGTAGAGAGAATAGTAGAGAGTGAGTAATAGAGAGTGAGTAGTAGAGGGTGAGTAGTAGAGAGAGGTTAGTAGTAGAGAGTGAGTAGTAAAGAGTAGACGAGAGTAAGTAGTAGAGAGTAGTAGAGAGTGAGTAGTAGAGAGTGAGTAGTAGAGAGAGAGTAGTATAGAGTAGTAGAGAGCGAGTAGTAGATAAAGTGAGTAGTAGTGAGTAGTGGAGTAGTAGAGAGTGAGTAGTAGAGAGTGAGTAGTAAAGTGAGTAGTGGAGAGTAGTAGAGAGAGTAGTAGAGTGAATAGTAGAGAGTAGTAGAGAGAGAGTAGTAGAGAACAAGTAGTAGAGAGTGTGTAGTAGAGAGAGAGTAGTAGTGAGTAGTAAAGAGTGAGTAGTAAAGAGAGTAGTAGAGAGTAGTAGAGTAGTAGAGAGTGAGTAGTAGACTGAGCAGTAGAGAGTAGTAGAGAGCGAGTAGTGGAGAGTGAGTAGTAGAGAGAGTAGTAGAGTTTGAGTACTAGAGAATAGTAGAGTGAGTAGTAGAGAGTAAGTAGTAGAGAGAGAGTACTAGAGAGTAGGAGAGAGTGAGTAGTAGAGTAGTAGAGAGTGAGTGGTAGAGAGTAGTAGAGAGTAGTAGAGTGAGTAGCAGAGAGTAGTAGAGAGAGAGTAGTACAGACAGTAGTAGAGAGTAGAGTAGTAGAGAGTGAGTAGTAAATAGTGAGTAGTAGAGAGTGAGTAGAGAGTAGTAGAGTGAGTAGTAGAGAGTAAGTAGTAGAGAGAGAGTAGTAGCGAGTGAGTAGAAGAGAGTGAGTAGTAGAGAGTAGTAGAGTGAGTAGTAGAGAGTGAGTAGAAGAGAGAGTAGTAGAGAGTGAGTAGTAGAGTAGTAGAGAGTAGTCAGCCGGTGTCAGTCAGTGTCAGTGTCAGTCAGTCAGTGTCAGTCAGTGTCAGTCAGTCAGTGTCAGTGTCAGTCAGTCAGTGTCAGTCAGTCAGTGTCAGTGTCAGTGTCAGTCAGTCAGTGTCAGTCAACCAGTGTCAGAGTCAGTCAATGTGTGTCAGTCAGTGTCAGTCAGTCAGTCAGTCAGTGTCAGTCAGTCAGTGTCAGTCAGTCAGTGTCAGTCAGTGTCAGTCAGTCAGTGCCAGTCAAACAGTGTCAATCAGTGTCAGTCAGTCAGTGTCAGTCAATCAGTGTCGGTCAGTGTCAATCAGTCAGTGTCAGTCAGTCAGTCAGTGTCATCTAGAGCAGCTCTGCTGACCTGGTTCTCTGGCTCTAAAGCAGCTCTGCTGACCTGATTCTCTGGCTCTAAAGTAGCTCTGCTGACATGGCTCTCTCCCTCTAAAGCAGCTCTGCTTACCTGAGTCTCTGGCTCTAGAGCAGCCCTGCTGACCTGGGTCTCTATGTCGTAATTGGCCCGTCCGTGTTAGCGATTAGCTGAACCTACACGTTGTCCTCCTTAACTTGACTATATATGATGAACGCCATTTTGAATGTTGCGGCGGCCATCTTAGCTCATGAGCGACCTCGTGGTCGACGTGCCCTTTAGTCCTTTGTCCGTTCCGCTGACCACTCACATCTGCCCAGCAACAGGCTATTTTTAGTACTGGTCAAGCCACACATGCGCAGTTCTTATTGACCCGTAAACCTTCTGGAATGTGCCGCAAACTGACCAGTGGGTTTGAAACCCTCCAATAAGCTGGCAGTGTTCCAAAACATGACCATATATGTCTCTAAAACTGTGTCTTAACTTGTGCCGCCTATCTTTTATTGCCCCAAAAGTGTATATAAAACGGGGTCACACCGGTGTTCGGGGTGATACCTCTTGCAATACCGAAGGGTGCTGTTTGAGTGTACCACCACCCCATGGGGTTTTAATAAACCTGTTCTTTGCCTCTTACAGCTCCCGTGCCAACAGTTCTTTTGTGTATGTGGGTAATCTCGGGAGCGTGTAGGCCTTGGGAACCCCGAAATACTTCAATTGGCGACCACGAAGGGACTCATCGGCGACTCGGATGCCCGAAGGAGAGGTCGTGACGAAGGCTTGGAAACTCGCCATGGACGCGCACTGCCACGAGTGACCCGAGTCTTGGCTGCCGAGGTGTTTTTTCCTTTCCTTCCGATCTGACCTTCCAGGTGGCGCCGGTCCCCGACTGAGTTTCCGAGTGTCCGCTTCACTGAGAAAGCGCCGTTTGGCTGATTTGGCTTACAAAACCTTGGCAGTTGGAATCTGGACTTTTGAGAATTGGTAAGCTTTGTGTTCGGTAAGGTAGTCTTCGGACGCTTACTGAAGTCTTGAGATTTGTGATCGGTGAGGTAGTCTTCTGACGCTCGCCGAAATTTGTGAACTTTGATTTGAGTTAGCTAACAGTTTGAATTTGTGATCTTTGAACTTATATGTGTAGTGCACTTCACATAGGCAGGCATGTAGAGATGTTTCTCTAACTCTGTTGTTTTTTCCTTTGAGCGGCACAATCGTGTGAAGAACTGTAAGTGCCATTTGGGTTGGTGTCACGCTTTTGTGATACTCTTTGAACATGCCTGTTTTCAGCAAACTCCGGGGAATGTGTTGCTTAGGAGATGATGCATCAATTAGGTTAGCGGAATCACAGCCGGCTCCCCCAGAGGGAACACCAAATAGGGAAATGTATATCAAGCTCGGCCTTCCACCTATTATGTACAGTAAATTATGGCATAAGTATACTAAGGCCGATCCCGAATTGCAATGGCCCCTACACGGGTCATACGATTTGAGTAAAATCCAATTTGTCGAGCAATGTATGTTTCAACGTAGGTCTAGACAAAATATGTTTGATTGCGTGCGAATGTGGGAGAAAGCGGCGCGTGAACGAATGAAGCGTGAGGTTGCCTTGGCGGACAAAGAGCAGCGCAAGGCTGCTCGGGATAAGGCTTTACAGCTTGAGGAGAAGGAGGCTCAGGAGAAGAAAGAGAGGGAGGAACGGGAACGCAAATTGCAAACGACTGGTCAATTTCCTATTCGCCGACCGCTTTACCCTGTCCTTAATAATGAAATTGATGATTTTTCTTTGTTAGATCGGTCACCGCCTCCGTACGTTTCACCGACGGCTCCGACTGCGGGTTCCGAGGATGATGGGCAGGTTCAAGTGAGCCAGAAAGGGGTATCGGCTCTCAGGTTTACTGCGGAGAGGTCCGCTCATTTGCGCAGTTGGGCTCGTAAAGTGAATAAACATTGTGTCACTTAGGAACAGTTGGTAACAGAGAAAAAGGGGTGGTCGGATCTTGAATTAATGTATTTCTTGTCCACTTTAGCGGATGAAGTTGTAAATGCATATCGTGAAGTTTCTGAAACGTTAGAGCCTAAAGTTTTGTCGGTATATCGTGAGAATTTAGCTAAAGGTGATTTTGATCTTACAGATGTGGATGACCTGTTCAAACAGTTGATCGCGCTGCGGGATGAGACAACCTATTTGCGACAGGAACTGAAACGGAGGAAAAAGGAGTCCGAGCCGGGAAACGACGGGGCGGTTAAGGAGTGTTCTCTTCGTGGTTCAGATAAGAGCTCTGCGTTGCATGTTATGCCTATGCGTGAAGCCGCGCCTTTGTATGTTCCACCAAAAGGGGACGGTACGGATGATGATAAATTGTCAAAGGATGCGAAGAGATATTTTGTGTATAATTGGGTGTACACGCCATGGAATAGGGCAGATGTCATGGCACTTAAAAATTCTTTACCTGATCTCCGAAAGAATCCAGCGGCATTTTATGAGGGGGTGGAGGGGGCTATATCGTCTTGTGTGATGACTCTTGTAGATATAGATTTGTTTTTTGGGTTGATATTACCACCTGACATGTGGCGGCAGATTCGTAAAAATAATGATGAGACAATATTGGGAGGGACATGGAAAGAAATAAATGCTGCAGATTTAGATAGGGAACCAGCATGTAAGCCTTGTCAGCTAATCCTAGAACTCCCGGCAGCTATTTTGCGTAAATTGAAAACGCTTGTTCCCGCCAAAAAGATTGATTGGACCATGTTAACGTCGTGCAAGCAGAAACATGATGAAACGGTTTCAGATTTCTTTACGCGCTTCGAGGAGGCCTTTCATGATTACAGTGGTCAATCTTTAACAGACGATACGGGTCGGCATCTGTTTGTAGATAAGTACGTAGCTAATCTCCTACCGGAGATTGCTAAGCGATTGAAATCGAGCGAAAGTTCCTGGGCCACGGCGACCCCTGCGTCTTTGTTAACTATGGCTCAGTACTATGAGCGGCAGGAGGTGGAAGCTAAAGAAAGTGTGGAGAAAAAGGCGAAGGAATTGAAAACGAAGGTGATGTTGGCGCAGGTTCGGGGAACACAGAGCAGAGGGAATGATAGAGGTAGACGAGGTGGAGGAAATGCGTCGTATGGTCGTACGGACATTGCGGAGGATCAGTGCGCTTATTGTAAGGAGTTTGGGCATTGGGCCGACGATTGTCCGGTACTTCGTGAGCAGCGTAGTCAACGTGGTCGAGGCAGTGGAAGGTCAAGAGGAGGTTATACTGGAGTGAGAGGTGGCGGAGGAGATCGTAGACAGGTTGAGGAGGGGGGCCGTGGCCAGGGCGAACGAAACACGTTTGATAGACGGAATCAATATCAGATTTTGGAAGGAGAGAATGTGGAACACCAGGATTATGTGCATGCATAGGATTGCGTAGGATGGGGTAAGGAATCAGTTGAAGTGCGGGTAGATCAGCAAGGTCCATATGTAACAGCGGGTATTTTGGGCTCTACTGATAAATTTTTAGTCGACACAGGAGCTACTCGTAGCGCTCTGTCGAAAAACTTGGTTCCGAGGGCTCCCCTGTCTGGCGAAATGATTACGTGTGTAGGGTTCGATGGCACACCCTCCCCCAGCCCATTGTCCAAGCCCCTTGCACTATGCATCGACAAATATTTTAGCTTTGGCCAATTTTTGTTATCACCTCATACCCCAGACAATATCCTGGGCATTGATTTGCTTAAATATTTTCGAGCAACAATACGTTGCGCTCCAGAGGGAGTGCGGGTTATCTTGAATGACAACTACCCTGACCCTGATGATTGTATTGAGCCCGATAGATTTTATGCCATATTGGATATTCCTGCTTTGGCCTCCCTGCCGCACACATTGTGGGCGACATCGGATACGGATGTGGGAGAGATGCGCATTCCACCAATACGCATTACTGTTAAAGAAGGGGCCCCTCTACCACGAGTGCCACAGTACAAGATCTCAAAGGAAGGTGAAATTGCACTGGCACACATTGTTCAGGACTTGATTTCTGTAAGGGTGGTGCAGGAGGTCCCTTATAATGTTTGTAATAGCCCTATTCTACCGATTCTAAAAAGAGACTCAGATGGCAAGATCTATCGATTTATTATTGATTTGCGTGAAGTCAACAAAATTGTCATTCCCCAATATCCAGTGGTGTCCGATATCACGACCTTGCTCACTTTGGTTCCCCCGACGGCCACCACTTTTACTGTTATTGATTTAAAGAATGCGTTCTTTTCTATCCCTGTTCATCCAGATAGTAGATATCTGTTTGGTTTTACGCTCAATAATAAATCGTATAGATTTTGTCGTGTTCCTCAGGGATATACTGAGAGTCCTAGCATCTACAGCCAGGCTTTGAAACGACAATTAGATTCCTTTGAATTGCAGTCTGGCGTTGCGCTCATCCAGTACGTGGATGACCTTTTGCTTGCCGCCGACACCTATGCACAATGCGAACAGAGTACACTTACATTACTTTCCTTTTTGGCACAGAACAATCACAAGGTTTCCAAGAAAAAGCTTCAATATTGTAGACCCCAGGTGACCTACCTTGGTCATCTGTTGTCTAAGGAGGGGCGGGCATTAACATCTGATCGAATTCAGGCGATTTTAGATACACCAGTCCCCCGCACGCAGAGAGATGTGCGTGCCTTTATAGGGTTGACATCCTTTTGTAGGCAATGGATCATGGGTTTCTCACGCATCATAAAACCTTTGCTAGTATTATTATCAAAGACCACACCAATGCCTCTTGAGTGGACAGATGAATGTCAGAAAGCTTTCGAACAGTTAAGACAGGCTCTTTGTTCTGCACCTGTGTTGGGAACACCAGACTACACAAAACTTTTCACATTATATTTACATGAGAATGATGGGTGTGCATTGTCAGTGTTAGTGCAGTTACACGGGGATAGGCAGAGACCATGTGCATACTTCTCTGCCATCTTGGACCCTGTAGCACGAGGGCTGCCTGGGTGTTTTCGAGCAGTAGCGGCAACAGCAGTAGCCATACGACAGAGTGAGGGCATAGTGCTGTCACACAAATTGCTGGTGTTAGTCCCCCACGCAGTAGATGCCCTGCTAAACCAAACTAAGACCCAATATCTTACGAGTGCACGACTCACAGGATATGAGTTGACACTCTTAGCGCCACACATAACGTTAAAAAGATGCGCTACTTTGAACCCTGCCACCTTGTTGCCTGATCCGGCCGAGGAGGGTCAGGAAGAAAAACATCATGACTGTGTTTTCCTGACTGAGGAACAGACAAAGGGTCGTGTTGACTTACAGGATGTGCCACTTCCCGATGTGGATGGGGAGCTGTGGGTTGACGGATCGTGTATACGGCTGCCAGATGGTACGACTTCCGCAGCATATGCGATCACGACTCTTAAAACGGTGGTAGAAACAGCTAGGATACCACAGAAATCGGCTCAGGCAGCAGAGCTGATAGCTTTAACAAGAGCCTGCGAATTGAGTGCTGGCCTATGTGTGAACATATACACGGACAGCCGCTACGCCTTTGGAGTGGCCCATGACTTCGGCCTTCTTTGGAGGGAACGTGGGTTTCTGACATCACACGGGGAGCATATTATGCACGGAGAGTTAGTGCGTGATCTCCTAAATGCGTTGCTTGGCCCTAAAAAAGTAGCGATAGTGAAGTGCAGTGCCCATAAGAAAGTTACGGATAAGGTGGGCCAAGGAAATGCCTTTGCAGACAGCATAGCAAGGCAAACGGCTATGTCTCGAACTAGCTCCCCCATGTACGTGGTGCAATCACAGGCTGAACGATGGAGTGATGCTAGAGCAGAGATACGGGATATACAAAATTCAGCTACAGAATCTGAGCTTGCGGCTTGGGCAGCAGATGGGGTACTAGATGACGAGGGGTGTTGGAGAAGCAAAGACATGGAGAAGTGGAAATTGCCTGCGGCTTACTTACAGGTGATGGTCCAGATGACACATGGACTGGCTCATGTTGGAGCTCTTGCAATCACTCGGCTTTTAACACGAGTTTGGGAACATTCCGAGATTGCGAACACTGCAAAGAGAGTAGTGCAGACCTGCCTGGTATGTTTGCAACACAATCCTGGAAAGGGGGCCTATACTCCGAAAGGAGGGTTCGTTCCACCTTCTGCACCGTTTGAAGTCCTTCAAATGGATTACATCCAACTCGAGCGCTGCAATAACCTGAAGTACGTTTTAGTGGTGGTGTGTGCTTTTAGCAAATGGGTTGAGGCCTACCCCACGAAAGACAATACGGCTTTGACAACAGCTAAGGTGTTGCTTAAGGAATTTTTTCCTCGCTTTGGAGTTTGCAAATTTTTGTGGAGCGATAATGGGCCCCATTTTGTTGGAAAGATTGTGGAGTATGTACTGAAGGGGTTAGGGATTCAGCAAAAGTTCCACGCTGTATTCCACCCTCAGTCAGCAGGGTTGGTCGAGCGGTACAATGCAACGTTGAAGCTTAAGCTGGCCAAAATTGTGGCGTCTACATCATTGAAGTGGCCAGATGCGTTGCCGCTAGCACTACTGTCTCTTAGATCAGTACCCCATTCACGAACTGGCCTTACACCTTATGAGGTGGTGTTTGGCCGCCCCATGAATATCTGGGGAGTGCCCAAGCCGCGCTTGATACATGATGTGCCTTGTGTTATGATGAATGATTATTTTGCACGATTAACAAATGATTTGCTCTCCATTCATCAACAGGTTCGAGAAGCGCTCCCTGACAACTCTACTGGAGAAGGCCACGATCTTCGTCCTGGGGATCATGTGATGATCCGTTCGTTTGAAAGAGCAAGCAGTTTGGAGCCCAGGTGGAAGGGCCCCGAGCAGGTCCTTCTGGCAACCCGCACCGCCGTACGAGTGACCAACAGGAAGCGGTGGGTGCATTCGACTCACTGTCGTCGAGTCTCTCCGGATCTGGTGACTCCTGCTGTGCTTACTGATTATAAAGAGATCTTGGAGAAAGAGAAGAGCCCAGCTGTGACGTCGGCCGAAGTAGAGGGAGCCTTCCCGGACCAATCTGCTACTGGAAGAGAGCGCTACAATCTACGACCGCGATAAAAGAAGATTTTTGTTCCTTTTTGAACTGGTTGGTAACCGCTCCAGGTTTGTGAAACGGAAACCGGGAATTCCAAGGGGGGGGGATCAGTTCTGCCAGAGTAGCGACACCCGTCTTGGCCCGGAGAAGAAAACAATGGCTACCTCGGAGTTCAGCACCGCATTTTTCCTTTTTTTAGGTATATACGTACGTGTATCAGAGACCACTTGTGAGAAACTGTGAACAATTTGTGTTATTTGAGACTTTGCACAGAACTTTCTTGAACTATGGCATCAACGGCATCGCGTGATAAAAAATTACTGGGTGCCTTTCTTTTTGTTTTCACGATTGTGGTGATAGCTGTTATAGCCTGGGTAGTCGAACTCGTAGTGCCTGTACGTGAACATTTGCTGCCGACTACCCCGGCACCGTCTGAACATTTCCATTTTACATTGCCTTTTCATGAAGAGCGCCACCGTCAAACGTACTTAAATAACAGCTTCATTCAGATTCTTCACCACACACATAATATGACCAATACCTCTAATTGCTGGGTGTGTGGAATGTTGCCCGGGCACCAGAAGAGAGGGGGCACCCCACTTATTCCACTCCCGTTTTCGCATAATGGGTCTTGCAACGCCTGGTACACCCTCCTCTTTACCCTGAGATGGCCAACCAAAGGGGGGGTGCTTTTCCGCCTCAATAAAGAATGTCCCCATGACAAGGATGGGTTTCCACGGGCTGAGGGTACACGTTTTGAATGGGAAGAGTATAAGCCCGACAATGTGTCTGCTCCACGAATATACAGTAATCAGAGAAATGTGAATGTATCAAGTGCTCATGTTATAAATGTCATTGCTACAAAAGCTGATTTATGTATCCGAAATAAGGGCGTGATTGCAGTGGGGAAAAGTGAATGTAATGTTACTCTCACGTTTGATAGCCCGAATGGCATTTCATTTGTTGCATCCAGAAACACCTACTTCATCTGTGGAACGAAGGGGTACCATCAGCTTCCAGTGGGGTGGTTGGGCACATGTTATGTATCGTTTGTGCTACCTCCTGTATTCATTGCCCCACCGATGTATCACAACGACTATACTCTGTACCACGATTTTGTTTTGAACAGAGTTAAGCGAACTGTTGCTTTAGAGGACATTGATCAAACGGACACTGCATTGCAACAATATGTGGACTTTAATCTGGGACTGTTCTCCTTTGTGGGGGCTGCATTGAACAGTCGGAAAATCAGACGGCTGACTCGCGTTGTCGAGGCTGTTGCGAATGATACTGCTATTGCCTTGGGAAATATCACCGAAGAACTGCAGATTTCTAGAATTGTCACCCTCCAAAATCGGATGGTGTTGGATGTTGTTTTAGCTGATCGTGGGGGGGCATGTAGAATTATCGGAAGTAGCTGTTGTGTTTACGTGCCTGATAACTCTCCATCTGTGTATGATGCGATTTCCAAGCTGCACAAAATAGCCGCCGAAATACATCCGGACAATGGAACTTGGACACTTTCTGGATGGTTCTGGTCCATCATTGCAACTTGGGGCTGGAAACTGCTGACAATTCTCTGTATACTTGTGGGAGCAATGTTTTTTATCTGCTTGTGTATCCAATGTGGTCCTGCATTGTGTTCAATGTGCCTATCGGCCTGTTTGCCGTCGAGACGAGCTCTTGCCTACGATAAAATGATGCTACATAAGGAGGTGACACAAATTATGTTAATTGACATCGAGGACGAACATCCGCACTATGTTCACTATGAGGTAGATTCAGCTAAACGCTAAAAGGGTCGTCTGTCGTAATTGGCCCGTCCGTGTTAGCGATTAGCTGAACCTACACGTTGTCCTCCTTAACTTGACTATATATGATGAACGCCATTTTGAATGTTGCGGCGGCCATCTTAGCTCATGAGCGACCTCGTGGTCGACGTGCCCTTTAGTCCTTTGTCCGTTCCGCTGACCACTCACATCTGCCCAGCAACAGGCTATTTTTAGTACTGGTCAAGCCACACATGCGCAGTTCTTATTGACCCGTAAACCTTCTGGAATGTGCCGCAAACTGACCAGTGGGTTTGAAACCCTCCAATAAGCTGGCAGTGTTCCAAAACATGACCATATATGTCTCTAAAACTGTGTCTTAACTTGTGCCGCCTATCTTTTATTGCCCCAAAAGTGTATATAAAACGGGGTCACACCGGTGTTCGGGGTGATACCTCTTGCAATACCGAAGGGTGCTGTTTGAGTGTACCACCACCCCATGGGGTTTTAATAAACCTGTTCTTTGCCTCTTACAGCTTCCGTGCCAACAGTTCTTTTGTGTATGTGGGTAATCTCGGGAGCGTGTAGGCCTTGGGAACCCCGAAATACTTCATCTAGTTCTAGAACAGCTCATCTGGCCTGCTTCTTAGGCTCTAGAGCAGCTCTGCTGACCTGGGTCTCTGGCTCTACAACAGCTCTGCTGAACTGGTTCTCTGACCCTAAAGCAGCTCTGCTGACCTGGTTTCTCTGGCTTTACAGAAGCTCTACTGACCTGGTTCTATGGCTCCAAAGGAGCTCTACTGACCTGGTTCTCTGGCTCTACAGCGGCTCTGCTGACCTGGGTCCCTGGCTCTACAACAGCTCTGCTGACCTGGTTCTCTGGCCCTAAAGCAGCTCTGCTGACCTGTTCTACAGCTCTAAAGCAGCTTTATCCACTCCTACAATCATCCTGACAGAAGCATGTCCTTATCTAACCACACTGCTGAAACATAAGTGCTTATAAACGTATTCTGCTGTCAACTACTAGCACTCTAGGAACCCAGTCACTGTCTATGCACTTGCAGAATTACTCAGGCATTGAGACAAGCAGTGGTAAAGTCAAATGTGCACAATATATGCTGACCCATAACCCCTTGCAGACTACTGAGTCAGTCCTGCAAAAGTCCAGGTAACAGTCATGCATGTCTGGAATCACACTGTGAGTCTGTGTCCACTCCTACAATTACCTTACAGAAGTATATCCTTATCTAATCCCTCTTTTAAAACATAAGTCCTTATAAACTTATCCTGCTGTCGACTACTAGCACTCTAGGACCTATTCACTTTCTATGCACTTGCAGAATGACTGAGGCATTGAGACAAGCAGTGGTACAGTCAGATTTGCACAATGTATGCAGTCCTTAAACCCCTTGCAGACTACTGATTGCACTGTGAGTCTGTGTCCACTCCTACAATCATCCTGACAGAAGTATGTCCTTATCTAATCCCTCTGTTAAAACATAAGTCCTTATAAACTTATCCTGCTGTCAACTACTAGCACTCTAGGAACCCAGTCACTGTCTATACAGTTGCAGAATGACTCAAGCATTGAGACAAGCAGTGTTACTGTCAAATGAGATTAATGCAGATTATTTATATGTTGATATATGTATGTATATATATACACATACATATAAATGCATGTATATGCATATATAAATGTGCATATGTGTGCGTGTAGAGAGAGGTAGAGAGAAAGAAGTGAGTAATAAAGAGTAGAGAGTAGAGAGTGAGTAGTAGACAGTGAGTAGTAGAGAGTGAGTAGTAGAGAGTAGTAGAGAGTGAGTATTAGAGTATAGTAGAGAGTGAGTAGTAGAGAGTGAGTATTAGAGAGTAGTAGAGAGTAGAAGAGAGTAGGATAGAGTGAGTAGTAGAGTGAGTAGTGGGGAGTAGTAGAGAGTGAGTAGTAGAGAGTGAGTAGAAAGTGAGTAGAAATTGAGTAGTTGAGAGTAGTAGAGAGTGAGTAGTAGAGAGTGAGTAGCAGAGAAAGAGAAGTAGAGAGTGAACTGTGGAGGGAGTAGTGGAGAGTAGTAGAGAGAGTAGAAGAGAGTAAGAGTAGAGAGTAGTAGAGAGTGAGTAGTAAAGTGAGTAGTAGAGTGAGTAGTAGAGAGTGAGTAGTAGAGAGTAGTAGAGAGAATAGTAGAGAGCGAGTAGTAGAGAGTAGTAGAGAGTGAGTAGTAGAGCAAGAGTAGTAGAGAGAGTGGGTAGTAAAGAGTAGTAGAGAGTAAGTAGTAGAGAGTAGTAGAGAGTGAGTAGTAGAGAGTGAAATAGTAGAGAGAGAGTAGTAGAGAGTAGTAGAGAGTGAGTAATAGATAAAGTGAGTAGTAGAGAGTAGTGGAGTAGTAGAGAGTGAGTAGTAGAGAGTGAGTAGTAAAGTGAGTAGTGGAGAGTAGTAGAGGGAGTAGTAGAGTGAATAGTAGAGAGTAGTAGAGAGCGAGTAGTAGAGAGCAAGTAGTAGAGAGTGTGTAGTAGAGAGAGAGTAGTAGTGAGTAGTAAAGAGTGAGTAGTAGAGAGAGTAGTAGAGAGTAGTAGAGTAGTAGAGAGTGAGTAGTAGACTGAGCAGTAGAGAGTAGTAGAGAGCGAGTAGTGGAGAGTGAGTAGTAGAGAGAGTAGTAGAGTTTGAGTACTAGAGAATAGTAGAGTGAGTAGTAGAGAGTAAGTAGTAGAGAGTACTAGAGAGTTGCAGAATGACTCAAGCATTGAGACAAGCAGTGTTACTGTCAAATGAGATTAATGCAGATTATTTATATGTTGATATATGTATGTATATATATTAACCCTGGGCGTAGTTCGCGGAGTCGGACTTCGCGGAGCTACGCGAAGCCGCACTTGCACTCCGCGAACTACGCGTAGCTCCGCAGCCATGCGTAGTTGCTTGCTAGACCCGTTCGCGCGCCGTTTTTCATCTTCGGGAGCGCGATGCGCGTGTTCGGGGCGTTGCCTGCATGCTCGGGATGGCTAGCGCGCTAAGTTACCCAAGAGGTTTGTCCCGCCCGCTTGCGTTCCCTTATTTCCTGTTCCGGGTCACAAGTAACGTGTTCGGGTCCTTATGACGCTATCGCGCATCCAAATGACGTTATCGCGTTCGCACAGTCGCACGGAATGGTGCGGGAGTGTTTACAAACATGGTGGCACGCGCGACCGGGAAAAAGCGATCGCAGAACCAAGGTAAGCCATTGCCGCGCACGCGATAATGTTATTCAGCGCGCGAGAACTACGCTACGCACCGGATCGCGGAGTAATCAACAGCTACGCGTACTCCGCGGAACGCGGAGTTGACGAAACTCTGCAAACTCCGCGAACGGAGCGTAGTTCTTCGCCCAAGGTTAATATATATATATATACACATACATATAAATGCATGTATATGCATATGTAAATGTGCATATGTGTGCGTGTAGAGAGAGGTAGAGAGGAAGAAGTGAGTAATAAAGAGTAGAGAGTAGAGAGTGAGTAGTAGAGAGTAGTAGAGAGTGAGTATTAGAGTGTAGTAGAGAGTGAGTAGTAAAGAGTGAGTATTAGAGAGTAGTAGAGATTGAGAAGTTGAGAGTGAGTAGTAGAGAGTAGAAAAGAGTAGGATAGAGTGAGTAGTAGAGTGAGTAGTGGAGAGTAGTAGAGAGTGAGTAGTAGAGAGTGAGTAGTAGAGAGTGAGTAGAAAGTGAGTAGTTGAGAGTAGTAGAGTGAGTAGTAGAGAGTGAGTAGCAGAGAAAGAGTAGTAGAGAGTGAATAGTGGAGGGAGTAGTGGAGAGTAGTAGAGAGAGTAGTAGAGAGTAAGAGTAGAGAGTAGTAGAGAGTGAGTAGTAGAGAGTAGTAGAGAGTGAGTAGTAGAGTGAGTAGTAGAGTGAGTAGTAGAGAGTGAGTAGTAGAGAGTAGTAGAGAGTAGTAGAGAGAATAGTAGAGAGCGAGTAGTAGAGAGTGAGTAGTAGAGCGAGAGTAGTAGAGAGAGTGAGTAGTAAAGAGTAGTAGAGAGTAAGTAGTAGAGAGTAGTAGAGAGTGAGTAGTAGAGAGAGAGTAGTAGAGAGTAGTAGAGAGTGAGTAGTAGATAAAGTGAGTAGTAGAGAGTAGTGGAGTAGTAGAGAGTGAGTAGTCGAGAGTGAGTAGTAAAGTGAGTAGTGGAGAGTAGTAGAGAGAGTAGTAGAGTGAATAGTAGAGAGTAGAAGAGAGCGAGTAGTAGAGAGCAAGTAGTAGAGAGTGTGTAGTAGACAGAGAGTAGTAGTGAGTAGTAGAGAGTGAGTAGTAGAGAGAGTAGTAGAGAGTAGTAGAGTAGTAGAGAGTGAGTAGTAGACTGAGCAGTAGAGAGTAGTAGAGAGCGAGTAGTGGAGAGTGAGTAGTAGAGAGAGTAGTAGAGTTTGAGTAGTAGAGAATAGTAGAGTGAGTAGTAGAGAGTGAGTAGTAGAGAGAGAGTAGTAGAGAGTGAGTAGTAGAGTAGTAGAGAGTAGCCAATCCGTGTCAGTCAGTGTCAGTCAGTGTCAGTCAGTCAGTGTCAGTCAGTGTCAGTCAGTCAGTGTCAGTGCCAGTCAGTCAGTGTCAGTCAACCAGTGTCAGTCAGAGTCAGTCAATGTGTGTCAGTCAGTGTCAGTCAGTCAGTGTCAGTCAGTGTCAGTCAGTCAGTGCCAGTCAAACAGTGTCAATTAGTGTCAGTCAGTCAGTGTCAGTCAATCAGTGTCGGTCAGTGTCAATCAGTCAGTGTCAGTCAGTCAGTGTCATCTAGAGCAGCTCTGCTGACCTGGTTCTCTGGCTCTAAAGCAGCTCTGCTGACCTGGTTCTCTGGCTCTAAAGCAGCTCTGCTGACCTGGTTCTCTGGCTCTAAAGTAGCTCTGCTGACCTGGTTCTCTCCCTCTAAATCAGCTCTGCTTACCTGAGTCTCTGGCTCTAGAGCAGCCCTGCTGACCTGGGTCTCTAGTTCTAGAACAGCTCAGCTGGCCTGCTTCTTAGGCTCTAGAGCAGTTCTGCTGACCTGGGTCTCTGGCTCTACAACAGCTCTGCTGAACTGGTTCTCTGGCTCTAAAGCAGCTCTGCTGACCTGGTTTCTCTGGCTTTACAGAAGCTCTACTGGCCTGGTTCTCTGGCTCTACAGTGGCTCTGCTGACCTGGGTCTCTGGCTCTACAATAGCTCTGCTGACCCGGTTCTCTGGCTCTAAAGCAGCTCTGCTGACCTGTTCTATGGCTCTAAAGCAGCTCTATCCACTCCTCCAATCATCCTGACAGAAGCATGTCCTTATCTAACCACTCTGCTGAAACATAAGTGCTTATAAACGTATCCTGCTGTCAACTACTAGCACTCTAGGAACCCAGTCACTGTCTATGCACTTGCAGAATTACTCAGGCATTGAGACAAGCAGTGGTAAAGTCAAATGTGCACAATATATGCTGACCCATAACCCCTTGCAGACTACTGAGTCAGTCCTGCAAAAGTCCAGGTAACAGTCATGCATGTCTGGAATCACACTGTGAGTCTGTGACCACTCCAACAATCATCCTGACAGAAGTATGTCCTTATCTAATCCATCTGTTAAAACATAAGTCCTTGTAAACGTATCTGCTGTCGACTACTAGCACTCTAGGACCTATTCACTTTCTATGCACTTGCAGAATCACTGAGGCACTGAGACAAGCAGTGGTACAGTCAAATTTGCACAATGTATGCGGTCCCTCAACCCCTTGCAGACTACTGAGTCAGTCCTGCAAAAGTCCAGGTAATAGTCATGCTTGTCTGGAATCACACTGTGAGTTTGGGTCCACTCCTACAATCATCCTGACAGAAGCATGTCCTTATCTAATCACTCTGCTGAAACATAAGCGCTTATAAACGTATCCTGCTGTCAACTACTAGCACTCTAGTAACCCAGTCACTGTCTATGCCTTTGCAGAATGACTCAGGCCATGAGACAAACAGTGTTACAGTCAAATGTGCACAATGTATGCGGTTCCTTAACCCCTTGCAGACTTCTGAGTCAGTCCTGCAAAAGTCCAGGTAATAGTCATGCTTGTCTGGAATCACACTGTGAGTCTGTGTCCACTCCTACAATCATCCTGATAGAAGCAGGTCCTTATTCTGCTGAAACATAAGCACGTATAAACGTATCCTGCTGTCAACTACTAGCACTCTAGGAACATAGTCCGTGTCTATGCACTTGCAGAATGACTCAGACATTGAGACAAGCAGTGGAACAGTCAAATTTGCACAATGTATGCAGTCCCTTAACGCCTTGCAGACTACTGAGTCAGTCCTGCAAAAGTCCAGGTAATAGTCATGTTTGTCTGGAATCACACTGTGAGTGTGTGTCCATTCCTATAATCATCCTGACAGAAACATGTCCTTATCTAATCACTCTGCTGAAACATAAGCGCTTATAAACTTATCCTGCTGTCAACTACTAGCACTCTAGGAACCCAGTCACTGTCTATACAGTTGCAGAATGACTCAGGCATTGAGACAAGCAGTGTTACAGTCAAATGTGCACAATGTATGTGGTCCCTTAACCCCTTGCAGACTACTCAGTCAGTCCTGCAAAAGTCCAGGTAATAGTTACGCTTTTCTGGAATCACACTGTGAGTCTGTGTCCACTCCTACAATCATCCTGATAGAAACATGTCCTTATCTAATCACTCTGCTGAAACATAAGCGCTTATAAACGTATCCTGCTGTCAACTACTAGCACTCTAGGAACCCAGTCACTGTCTATCCTCTTGCAGAATGACTCAGGCATTGAGACAAGCAGTGGTACAGTCAAATGTGCACAATGTATGTGGTCCCTTAATCCCTTGCAGACTACTGAGTCAGTCCTGGAAAAGTCCAGGTAATAGTCATGCTTGTCTGGAATCACACTGTGAGTCTGTGTCCACTCCTACAATCATCCGGATAGAAGTATGTCCTTATCTAATCACTCTGCTGAAACATAAGTCCTGATAAACTTATCCTGCTGTCAACTACTAACACTCTAGGAATCTATTCACTGTCTATGCACTTGCAGAATGACTCAGGCATTGAGACAATACCTAAGCACTTATAAATTAACTGAGCACTCTGTTTGCAGCACTGTCATCATTCTAGTTACTAGTGATGTTCTTATAGAATGGCCTAGGCACCAACACAAGTACACGTACAATATTCGGTGCACAATCCCGACAAACCTCTACGCAGATACATACTATTGGCACTCTCCACTAAATACTGAAGTAGTACTCATGCAGCCTAGGATACCTCCTGTCAGTCTCATGCAGTTCGTCAATCACCCATCCAGCACTAGGTTCTTATTGTATCACTCTGCCAATACCTAAGCACCTATGGGGCAGATTTACATACCCCCTGCACCACCAGTACGTCACTTTTTGTAACGTAGTGATGGCGCAGGGGACACCTCCATATTTACAAGGAGAGGAAAAGCCACCCTGCATGGCTTTTCCTCTCCTTGAAAATACAATCCATTCAAACGCAGCACTTTGCGTTGAAGGAACGTTCCATGGGTGTTGCTGTGTCTGTTCCCACACAACACCCATGGAATAACGCATCTCAAGATTTACGAGAAAGTGTAAATCTTCTGATACGTGTGAATGGTGTGCCACCCTAGAGGTGGTGTAGCGAGGCACAACAAGGAGAAATGTTTTCATTTCTCCTCACTTTTTCCTCTTATAATGCAGGCTGCATTCCACAGCACACATTGAAGGAGGAAAATGCCTTTAGTGATTGTTTTTGTGCAGGAAGTAGTCCCTTCCTGCACAAAAACAAGCTCCCCACGACACAGATATCCTTGCAACATGGTGCAAGGGTGCCTGCGTCACTGCAAGGCTGCAGTTTGTGTGCTAGTACAAAGGGAGCACAGAATTGCAACATATTCATGTAAATATGTCACATCCCTGTGCTTCATAAGTGCTGTAGCTCAGTGCAGCTAAAGGGCTTGCAGTGTCATGCTGCAGCACTTCCTCATAGATCTGCCCCATAAAATCACCGTACAGTACTAATGCATTCTTTCAGTCAATCATGCTCTACACATACATTCAACCAAACTTTCAGACATTACCATGCAATTATAGTTATTAGATAAGGTAGTTCTGAACTTTTTTTCTTCTGTTTTTTGTTTTCTATTTTTTTTGTAGATTTTTTAAAAATGTGTACTTTTTTGGGTGTTTTTTAAAAATTGAACAAAAAAGGAACTGAGTAAACAGTTAGCTTTTGGGAATCAACATCATTCCAAAAACAAGAAAAATAAATATTTTGCATTTGTGGTTCCGTTGAACTGCACAAATAGCGTCCACTGACTGTTCACCATAACAGATGATGGTTTTGCACTTAGTGCAGTGCTGCTGCAGAAAAGCAAATTCTGGGCGAATGTCTACTGATGGTGCTGAGGTGGACGCTCCGGAAGTGCATGCAATACCTGGTGATGGACTTTTTGCTGCGCGCCTCATTTCTTCTCGTGCCAGATTCTTCGGGTGAATGGTCCTCAGATGTTTATACATACTCATTGTTTCACAGGAGTATTTCTTGTCACTGCCTCGCGACAGGACCCTTTCACACAGCAAGCATGTGACTTTTCTTGTGTTGACCTTTTTTTCCCCAGCAGGAAATGTGAAAAATGTCCATACCACTGATTCAAGCCTCTGCTTGGGTGGATCTTCCTCTAAGATATCTTCATCTGAAGAATGATGAGGAGCTTGCGAACCAGATGCCATTTATGCAATGCAATTTTTAAAAAACACCAAATAAATTCCAAAACCAGCTCTGGAAGAAGAAGAGATGTCTCTCATCAACTGCTCCAAACAGATTAATTAAAATGGGTTGGGTCCTTCAATAGTTACAATGGGAAATGTTATGAACCAATCAAATCTTTTTTTTTGAGGTCACATGGGATCCGCGCACCATGCGCTCACGAAGCACGCAACTGACGCAACCTCACAAAAATATATTTAAAAATAATATACGTTTATTACAAGTAGAAATATATTATTTTTATGAATACCTTAGATAATTTTTTGCCCTAATATGTATATTAAAGACACGTACATATCATTTTAGAGCAAAGTTTTTCAGGAGTCGCGCACCCAGTGCGCCCCAGCACGTATATGACTTCACGTGGGGCCCACCACCGCGCAAGCATCGCGTACCATAATACGCATGTGAGGCAAATGCGCGGGAGCAGGAGTCACGGACCGGTCGCATACCGGTTGCGAACCACGTAACATTGTACGTATATGACGTAACTGAAAAAAACCATGCACTTGTCGATCACCATACGCGGATCCTTCACGACTTTTCCAAAATGGCAGCTAGAATACATGGACCCGCTGTGGTAGGTACGCTTTGGGTGCGCGACTCCCCAAAAAATGTTGAAAAGATAATTAAAAAAGAAAATTATATAAATATATTAAAATACAAAAAAAACTAAATAATTAAAAATATTTGTTTTACATTTATTTTTAATTTTTCTTGAAATTTTCTGAAAAATATATAATGTTGTTTAATAAATAAAATATGTATAAATAAACAGTTAAAAAACTGTAGAAATTCAGTACAAAAAAAAGGTATAACTACTATTGCACTTAAAAGTTAGCATTCAAAAAACCTTTGAAATTCACTGAAAAAAAACATAGGTTTCAGAGACATTATAGTTAGAAATTAGCATTTAAAAAACCTTTGAAATTCACTTAAAAAACATACGTTTCAGAGACGTTATAGTTAGTAATTAGCATTTAAAAAGCCTTTGAAATTCACTGAAAAAAAACATAGGTATCATGAGTGTTATAGTTAGCTGGACATTTCCCTCTTACAAACCATAGAAATTATTCAGTTATAGTTAGTTGTGCTAACTATAACTCGCGCGCCCGCAATGCACTGCTGATGATGTCACATATTACATCATTCATGACATGGTCAGTGACATCACTGATGACATCACTGATGACATCTCAAATGACATCACTGACTAACTATAACAGAGGAATTTATATGGTTTTGTACAAGTAAAAAGTCCAGCTGACTATAACACTCATGAAACCTTTGTTTTTTCAGTGAATATATATATATATTACCTACTGGCGGTCGCCAGTAGGTAGTTATAGTTAGGACCAACTTCCCATAGGAAATCCACAAAATTCTATTTGGAATAACTTTGGCGCTGGTGGATGAATCTTTGCGAAGTTCTCCAAGAAAATGGCCTGCTCTGCTCCGCTCCTTCCCCGAAAGTTTGGGGGTGATTTGTCAAGTGGGGGCCGAGAAAAAAGGCGGGTCCCAAACCGTGTTTTCCCCATACAATTTTCAATAGGGACCTTTAGCCAGGGCTACAGCCCGAACGGCTGAACGGAATTACACCAAATTTGGCAGAGAGGTAGAGTTTGGTCCGCAGATTGTGCTTTTTCTTAAATGGTGTAAATCCGTTTAGTAGTTCCTGAGAAAATCAAAAGTAAAATCATAGCGATATCTAGAGACGAAGTACGGCACGCGTACAGAAATCCGTACATTTACGAGCGCGAGCTGCATGCTGATTGGATGTCAACTGTCTGTCAACACTCCAAACCAGGAAGTGTTGGCAGCCATCTTGGTAGCACTGAGTCACAAGAAAACAGTAAAACAAAGTTGAAAAATAAGGAAAGGAAGCAGGGTAGAAACATGTTGACCCTCTAGGCCTGCTCAGGGGGTCCCAGATGGCTCTTTAGGTGCAAAAATTTATATTCTTTTTAAAATAAAAAAAAACGCGCAGTACGCGTATGGTACTTGTACGTGGTGGAAAAGGAAAAAAAAACTAGAAGTCTGTTTTATTCTTAATTAGCTCCCGGGGGGCCAAATTCCGGGGGCAATTTTTTTCTTAATGGGGGGCATGAAAGTGTCGAACAGGAACAAAAGAATGAAAAAAAAACTAATGTCGAGGACAGCGATGCTCCTGCTTCCTGCGTTTTATCAGGTCAATAGACTGTTCCCTATAACACAAAAGTGTATTGCAAAAAATGCATCGAATTTTAACTTTAGCAAAATCAGGATCAATTTGTGGGTGTGGACTGCTTGCTGAAAATGAAGGTACAGCAGTTGATATGCTTGGTGCAGCAGCAGGTGGGTTTTCCTCAACCTCCGTGTTGCAGCCCGAGCAAAGTTGTTGGGATGTAAGTTCTTCACGTGTCGCTCCATATTTGCTGTGCCAAAGGAGTATTTTTGAGGTGGATCACTCCTTGAAAGAGTTTGGATAATTTTACAGGTTACTTTTGGAGCATTAACCTTTTGTTGTCCTTCTGGAAAAGTAAAAAACTGCCAAATTAGATCTTCTTTCCTCTTCTTTGGAGGTTCTTCAGGAATGAAATATTCCTCTGAAGAATGGCTGGAAGATGACTCCATTGCTGTTATTATGGTAAACTTCGTTCTATTTGACAAGATTCTCAGAAGAGATGCTTCTTCTTAGAAAGTTAAAGTAGAATTATTAAAATGGAACGGAAGTTTCAACAGTTGTAATAGGAAGTGTTATGAACCAATCAAATCCCTTCTTTTAAAGTCACATGGCTTTGCGTACGCTTACACTGTGCTTACAGTACTCTTACGATGCGAGTACGCATGACGTTCCACCGCGATTTGTGTAATTGCTTTTAAAAGTAATATAGGATTATTGAAACTTAAAGAAAAATGTTTTCATAATTATCCTAGATAATGTCTTCTGTTAGTATGTTCATTAAATACATAAATATGTGTTGTTAAACAATTAAAAACATTCGAGTCTTTGACTACGGGGCGCCATACATGACATCACACTGTTGTAAATGAATCTCGGACCTTAGTATAAATTTCCCGATTCATGCCCTTATATAGGTATACTTTATCATTCCCTTATATAGGCATAGAAATCATTACCATATTTGGCCAAACCATACAGCCCAAATACGGCATGGATACTTCCACTAAGCTCCAAGAATTACCAACGTTTTCTTTGAAAAACCCGCCTTCAGCAGCTCGGGATTTCCCCCTGCTTGAATATTAAGTTCTCTTAGAACTCCCGGCGTTTTCCAAGAAATGAACCTTTGAGTGACGCTATTAAGTCCAAACATGCCCCAAACTCAGCACCTTCAAAGTATAAATATGCCTTGATTTGCCTAAGCAAACACACAGTGGTTTGGAGCAGATCGACTATCTCCTTGCCCGACGACTTGCAGCAGCAAGTGCCGAAGGAAGCCGACCCTCCAGCAGACGCACTGCGAGACTCTGTCATTTCTCCTGCCGAGAAATCCAGCTCCAGTGTTTCCAGGCTACCCTTGCGGGTATCTGGGAAATCGAGTCCCGAGAACGAGATACAAGACCTCCGTTATTCTAGAACAAAGGTACGGAGAAAATTAGACCTCTTAGAGAATGATTGGAATCAGATTCCTAGACTTAAACTCCTCCTCTTATACTCCCTCCCTCTTACCAGACTTAGGTTAGGTACACCAGGGTAGGCGTATTCTAGAAACACCAGTTGAGTATTTTAGTCATCCTTTTATCACTGTATGTATTTTATGTATTTTATACATTTTATGCACTTCATGGCTTAGAAACCATATCATGCTTTTACAGTACTACTTTATATTACTGTTCGTATTATATGCATTGTACTTCATAGTAAGATTTACTATTGTAGCAGTTCATTTTCAATGCTTGAGAAAGAAGACTGTTCAATAAATACCTTTTTATTGAAAACTCCTGTCTCTCTATTTCTCTTGCACCTCTGGTGAAACTAAGCATGCACGATTGACTGAGTGAAATAGTAATCTATATTTCCGCGACTCTAGAGAATTAGTTTCTTATTCTTGGGAAACAAAGTTGTCATGTTTTATGCGGTTGTCAGAAACTAATCCCTTCTTGTTTATTCGAGAAAGTTTCTAATGACCTCTGAGCTAGCAGGCACTCACAATTAAGTCTAATATTGCCGGTAGGGACCTAGTAGACCTCAGTCCTATGTGTAAACTACAGGATATATTATTCCAATGCACAGAGCCGGAAGCTTTGATGCGACGCGTAACGTGAAAGCGTATTCTTAGCGTATGCTGAGAATGATTAGCAGTACAAACTATGGTTTGATCACTCTCTCACTGTTAAATCAGAGCACAGGGCCGCTATGAGAATGGTTACAAGTGGTCACTCATTGGAGATCCGATTCAGCTGTGTGGCTTATCCACGGTATCATAACGTTACTTTTTAGCCTGTTTAAGTTTGAGGTTTGCATGAAATACTATGCTATAGGCAGTTATGGATCTTTAGGCAGCGCTTATCTCTATGAAGCTTGGTTATTATCATTTACATATAGGTGCCTGAGGGAGGGAAAAGAAGTCTATCTGAATGGTGAGGATTGCACAATAGCACCAGATCACTCCTTAATTTGTAGAGACATACAATTGCATGGCTCTTGTAATCAAGATGCGCCTAATTTGGCCTGAGTTTTGAAAGGCACTCAAACACCTGCTTTCATACCAACGTTCAGTTTACTGGCAAACGAGAGTTATTTATTTGAAATATTGCAGATTGTTGGGCGATGTTAGCAGGTATCTCTTACATGATTACGGTAACTGAGCGTGTGGTTTGCTATAAATAAGTTGTGTGTACTCCTCTGCATGGGAAGCTGGATGTTTCCATCTGGCCGTCGATTCCGACCTTGAAAGCAGAGTCAACCAAATGAGCCGTATAAGGGCGCTATTGTCTCAAAAAGAGGTCGCTCTTACATCTGCTAGAGAAACATGTGTCCTTCATGTAGCAAACACCCGCACAGAAGTGCATGATTTATTAAATACAGACTTGCTCCTGCATTTTGGGGAGTTAATTCAGGGTATCTTTAATGGGTCCTTGACTACGGGGTTACCTTACTTTTTTAAAGTTAGAAGCAGTGGCCTTGTGACTTCTTTTCAAAATATATTTGGTGTCTTCTCGGCATTTTTTCATTCGATTTTTTCCAGCATCTTTGGTGGATTCCCCTTAATACTCGCATTACTTGCCGGTGTGCTTCTATGAATTTGTTTACTTAAATATGGATGCACATCCTGCAGCACACGGGAATATGTCCCGGGTGTTGCTGCTCCGCAAACGAATGCTTAGTTACTATGGAGCGCTGCCTCTGGCTACATTGAGTGCAGCTTATGGATTTTTGTTTCGATTTTCCTTTTTCACATGCGTTCAACCTGTCTTCCATTGCCTGAGCTGCGATTTCGACTGGGCCCTGATTTGTGTGTCTGCAGTACGGTGTCTCCCAACGCGGATTATGACCAGCTGATGAGCCCCTTAGTGGTTCATGACTTGCTCTGTTCTGGGGGCGGGATTATGGCCTTAGCAGCGATACGTGGAATAATGGGATGTTGGAATGTTTTTGCAGCAGTGCTTGACTTCTTGGCATTAGGTTATATTGAAGATGACCCGAGTTTTCCTGCGATGGTGATAGAGGCTCCGGTCAATGAGTAACATGTATGTTCATTCTCACTATTGAATTGGATGGCTGAAATGTTTTCAGATAAGAACAATGACTTCCTCTTGGAGGCTGTTGGATTAAGACTCTTTGATTTTTCTACCTATTCTTTATTATTTAGCTACTGTTTTCTATCAACAAGCAAATAACTCTGCGGAACGCGAAATTACCCAAATTCCGCAAATTCCCCGAGCGGAACGGAATTTACCGCCTATGCCTACTTACCAGTAACTTGAATTTCCTTCCATAGGCTAACATTGGCTGGTTTCACTTAGAAATTCTTCTAAGTGTGGAGTTTTTGAACTTCAAAATATTCACCTAAAATCATCCGAACAACGAATTCCGATTTACTTACCTGTTATCAGGAGAGAACCCAGTGCTGCACGTTTTAGCCCAGCACTGAACCTGAAAAGTAATTCTAACCGTACCTACCAGTAACTTGTATTTCCTTCCATAGGAATCCATTGTCTGGTTTTCACCAGAAAAGTTTCCAAGTGTTGATTTTCACAAACTACAAATATTCCATAAAAATCACCTGTATGACTTAAACGCATTATTTCTACTGTTTACAGGAGATGAATCAGTGCTGGATCCAGGATCCACCACTGAGTAAGAAAAAGTAACGATAACACTACTTACCTGCTAAGTGAATTTCCTCCCATAGGATAACATTGGTAATTCTATGTGAAAAAGTTTCTAAGTGTCAAATTTTTAAATACAATAATATTCCTTAAAAATCATTACTGTAACCAAAACGCTTTTACTCAACTGTTTACAGGAGATGTCCAAGGACTGAATCTAGGACCCAGTCCTAAGGTTAGAAAAGTAATCCATAAAGTAACTAATTGCATTTAACTAGAAATTCACATTGAGCTCAATGTTGCATTGTATTTGAAATTGTGTTGCCCATTGCGACAACTGTAAGTACTGTACTTAAAAGTCTATTGCCTATTTCCAAAGTATTTAAACTAAAGTAATTCATTCTGAGAAGGTATATTTTGTAATGTAATGTATAATATAATTATAATGTAATTTAAAAAATACAATATCTAAAAAAAAATAGTGTAAAAAAATGCAGTAAATCAGTATAAAAAAATAAGTATAACAATTAATACATTTAAAATTAGTCATTTACAAAACCTTTGAAATTCACTGAAAAAACCATAGGTTTCAGACATGATATAGTTAGGAATTAGCATTTAAAAAACCTTCGAAATTCACTGAAAAAACCATAGGTTTGAGGCCTGATATAGCTAGGAATTAGCATTTAAAAAACCTCTGAAAATCACTGAAAAAAACATACGTTTTAGGGGTGTTATAGTTAGCTGGATATTTCACTCATACAAAACCATTGAAATTCTTCTGAAATAGTTAGTTGTACTAACTATAACTCACGCGCCCGCAATCCACTGCTGATGATGTCACATATTACATCATTCATGAAATGGTCAGTGACATCACTGATGAAATCACAGATTACATCTCAAATGACATCACTGATGACATCAATGATGACATCATTCACGTGACAATCTGATACATCTCGTCATGCACTAGTATAAACTTTCCACACTTATTATAAAATATGGAGTACCATATTTTAAACCATTGTCACACCAATACAAGTTTCTAAAAACCCACTCAGTGATTACTACATCTGCACACACATCTAAACACTTACCTACATATTCACTCATACATGCTAAGAAAGATCAATAGAACACTATTAAATATACTTATACACCTACATCGACATTACACACCAGCACACATCATATTGACTTATGCAGTCATCCTACTCACTTATGCAAATAATTGGTCATACTTGTATTTACTCAGCTACACACTTATACAAACACCACTTTAAATATTCATATAGTAACTCAGATAGTAACTCATACTTAGTGTGTTATAAAATCACTATGGCATGTATAAAGTTTAAGATACAGTTACTCATACAATCACTGAGTCTTATGTATACTTATTTATATACAACAACTGTCACATACACTGTCTTTTATATTTCTAATTTGTTGGACATGTATCATTGAGAACTATATTTACTCATCACCACACCCATAAAGACATTCACTCATCCAAACAACTGTTTCCACATACAGTCTTAACCTAATATACCAACTAAATTAACTATTTACACATCTTTGGACAGTCACACACCTCCCACCCAACTACACACACATTCACTATCCCATACAAATACTCACTTAACTAATTAATAAGTAATATAGACTTTCAAAATAGCTGATAACCAACGTATGTAGTAGTTTACACAACAAGAGATAGAGTGATATAGATATTCACACTGTTTAATCACTATTCCATATATTTAGAGAAACACTTTAAATTAGTCACTTAGACAGTCAATCACAGTGCTACTAAATCCTCCATCCAGACACTTATACATCCACTCAGTCTTTAATGCACATTGTATATATATATAATACTTATTTAAATATCAAACCAAACCACATTCACTGGATGATGTCATCAGTGATGTCATCAGTGATGTCATTTGAGATGTCATCAGTGATGTCATCAGTGATGTCACTTACCATGTCATGGATGATGTAATATGTGACATCAGCAGTGAATTGCGGGCGCGCGAGTTATAGTTAGTACAACTAACTATATCAGAGGAATTTCAATGATTTTGTACGAGTGAAATGTCCAGCTAACTATAACACCCCTAAAACGTATGGTTTTTTCAGTGAATGTCAAAGATTTTTTAAAGGCTAATTCCTAACTATAACACCCGTAAAACCTATGTTTTTTTCAGTGAATATATATATAGATAATAATACTCAGGGCGCTAAGAGGACAAAATGTTTGTGATTTGTCTCACATGGCTAACCAATTACACATGTATGAACTCTAGAACATTTTAGGTACCATAACTATAAAGATTTTATGTTAATAATATATTATCGTTACAATTTACCATTGCATTTATGCAGGAATTGTTTGAGATGAAAAAAATTTTTGGAAAACAGACTCGCTTGGTGCTTTTTAACCAAAATGTTAGTGTTTTGTTTATGTCTATTTATCACGTGGGGACAGCACAACAACCCTCTGTTTGCATTTAAAAATGGCGATGTACGTTTCTAATTTGACTTGTGATCAAGGGTACTATGAACCCAAAACGCATCAAGTTCGAGGTTTGTGCATATTAATAAACAACTTGCCTCTCATAGCTGAGTCCGTGTCTCTGTTCGCCAGCAAGCACGGAAGTGCGGAGATTTTGGAGCATTTTGATGAAATTGCGAAAGTCGATTGGTTCCGTGTACAAATCCACTCTCTAGAAAGAAGGCTACTGCTCGCAATCGAAAATAGTGGAGTCCAAGAAAGGAGCAATAGTGCCAGCCCCCTACTGCAACTGGAGATTGTCTCACCAGCCAGGAGCAAGATTATCAGCACCGTGGTCGGCTGATCAGTTGCAGAGATATCCTCCAAAGCGGTGAGTTTTACCGGGGAAGGAGCAGAGGTGGGGAGGAGAGAGAGTCCCGGCTGCCGTTACCGTGGACACGTAACTGGCAGCCTTTATTCTGTGAAGCAATTTTTGTAACCTTGAACATGTCTGTAGAAACAATTCGCAAGCAGGAATCCAAATGGGAAGCCGCGGCAGAGGAGCTCTTCAGCGGCTTTCAAGACCAGTGCAACAATGAATATGCCCGCCGACAACAGCAATAAAGAGGGGGGTGTTAAAACCCTTTTAAGAAAATTAGAGAAATGCATGAAAGCAGAGATAAATAAATGGTGGGAACGAAAATCACTATCCAAATATGTGGAGGCAGGAAGGGTGCCACGAGGCTTGAGGATTTTACTGGCGCCCAGTTACGAAGAGTCCCAATTCCAGCATGCTAAGGGAATGGGGCGAAAGTAACCTACAAGCATCTATGAATTTGGTCAAAATCTTAGTGAAATATGCTGATATTGATCGGGAAGCTTTAATGTTGGAGATCAAACAAATCAATGAAAGCCTAAGTAAATTGGAACCTAATGAGTTTATTTCCAAAACAAGAGCAGAAATGAAAAATCAAATAACAAAGCAAGAGGAAAAGATCAAGGCTCGCAAAGCTTATAAGTTCAATAGAGACAAAGCAGATTACCAACAAGGCCGCATTTTTACTTTTGCGCGAAAATACGAAACAGCAAAAAAAGCAGAGTTCACTAACAAAACAAACAAAGGAAAAGAGGATGGAGCAAGAAGTAATCCCAACACTGAAATTAATGAACTACCAAGTACCTCAGATGGAGATTCACTAACAAGTGAGACCTTTTCAGATGGAGGTAGTAGCTTGGGAGATCAAGTACAGGACAGAGTGTTGGATGTTGGGGAAGAGTTTGATTTTTTACCGTCAGACCGCCGCCAGACCTTCAGACCGAGACAACCAAAGAAGAAAATAGAAGGAGAAAAAACTCAAGAAGAAAGGAAAGTCACAAAAGGCGGAAATACAAATCCACAAAAGAAAAAAATGTACTGGCGCAAAAAGTGAAACCAAATGATAATACAATTGTCAACTTGTCCACAATCACTCTCACGGAGGCAGAAAAACAAATGTTAGCTCTTGGACTATCTTTCTGTCCAATTAGTGATTTTAACTATACTCAAACTAGAGTGGACATTTTTTAAATTAAAAAAATTATTTTCCATCAAAGAAGGCTTGAAGGAAGCTCAGTCAACAGATAATGTCAGCAGAGCCAGCAGGGAATTACAAGCAAAAGACCTCTCTGCACTTTTGGCTATGAATGACGTGATAGAAGAAATACCCCCTCAGGTCGCAAATAACATAGAGATACCATCTACACTATTACTGGAGGATGAATATTGTCAACACATGGTTAAAGTTATAGAGGAGTTTTTTAAAATTAACAAAAATACTGCATCTAGTAAAATTGTTTGGGACGCTTTTAAGGCGATAGTTAGGGGTGAAACTCTTAGCTATTCGCACTTTCAGCGTAGAACAAGACAGAGCAAATTTAAGAATGAAACTGACATGGTTATGCAGGCAGAAATTAAAATAGCTAATAATATCAGATTGGGCCAGGATATTGACGCTGCACAACGAGATTTAACATTTAAGAGGGCTACAGTCTATTCTAATATAGCTGATCAAATCGCACTTAAATATAGACAATATAACAATATTCTAAAGATTCTTGATTTGAACTGGCTGTGCAAGAATCTAAAACTGGGGTTTTAAAAGCTTTTCAAGACTATTATCAATTATTATATAGCAAATCAATAGATGGGGTGGGTATTGAGTATGATGTTTCAGAGTACTTTGAGAATCTTGGTACTGTAGAACTCACAGACCTACAGAAAACATTGCTGGCTGCCCCCATAATATGGGAAGAAATTGAAACAGCTATATCAGGTTTAGCTTCGGGGAAAGTCATGGGACCAGATAACATACTCCTTGAATTCTATCGTACTTTTTGAAGAATATTAAAAACAGAATTGATAGAATTATTTCATCAAGCTTTTGTGGGCTATCCCCCGGATTCTTGGTCTATGGCAACTATAGTAGTTTTTAAAAAAAGGGTAAGGCTGGTATCGAGTTGGGTTCATGTAGACGCATCTCGCTTATTAATGCAGACAGCAAGATTTTTTCAAAAATATTGGCCAATATATTGAACGATCTAATGCCAACTTTAGTTTCAATGAGACAGCATGGATTTATTTTAAATTGGGATGCAACTGACCATGTGAAAAGGTTCATTTCGCTTCTGGATTGGGCACAAGCCACAGGATCTCCTGTTGCGGTGGCCCTGTTAGATTCGGAAAAAGCTTTTGACAAGGTTTCCTGGAAGTTTTTGTGGTCTACCCTAATCTGGAAGGGATTTCCTAAAGAATACATTAATGCAATATGGGCATTATATAATCATCAGAAGGCTGCAATCCGTATCTCTGGTGACTTTTCGGACAATCTGGCAATAACAAGGGGGACTGGACAAGGTTGTCCTTGCTCCCCCTTGGTATTTACGTTGTATATTGAGCCCTTTTTAAATAGGCTGGAAAAAGAAATTGGAATTATACCGGTAAGGATATATCAGGTTGAATATAAAGTGTTTGCTTATGCAGACGACGTAGCCATCGTAACCTCAGATATTAAAAGTGCCCTACCGAAGATAGTGGAATTGGCGCCAAAGTTTGGGGGATATTCGGGTTATAAACTGAACGTTTCTAAAACTCAGCTGATTTATTCGGAAAAGGGACGCCTAAAAGATTTAGATTTTTCTTCAGATGCTCTTTACCTGGGTATCAAAATATCAGCTAAAATAGACCATATAGTGTGACTTAATGTAGATTCCATATTAGATTCAGCAAACAAAACATTGGAGAGGGTAAATAATCTCCATTTGTCTTTATATGATCGAAGCAATGTACAAAATTTTTTAATATTTCCGAGATTTTTGCATTTATTTCGTACGATCCCCTTGCTCTTTCCAACTTCTTTTTTTGCTAAAATGGATAGACTGTGCTCTAGAATTTTTTGGGGTTATCACAGATCCAGGAGAGCAATGAAGTGGTGTATACTCCCTGGAGTTAGGGGAGGGTGGGGGATCCCAAATTTTCGGCTGTATCATTGGGCTGTCTTGCTGAAATATATAGGTATTCTAATTCTTCAGGATATAAGCATAGGAGAATTTGCTAGCCCTTCAATTTACGAAATGGTACTGGGCAAAGAGGGCAGACAATGTTTAGTAAGAATAATTGAGACCAGTTATTATAAAAAAAAGAAATTTAAAATTCTGATGACAGCTTTACAAATTTGGAAGCCATTAAAAAAGAGATTTGGTTTGTGTTCTGACTTGAATTATTATACACCCTTAAATAATTGTAGGACTTTACCAGAAGTCTTTAGGGATCAGATGATGACTAGATGCCGGGGTTTGTATATTAGGAGACCTATATCGGGGGGATCAAATTGCCTCTTTTACCTATCTGCAGCATAAATATAATCAGGCTAGGACCGTTTTTTTTAATATCTTCAAATACGACGTTTTTTGGATCAAAGAGGACTTCAAGATCATTCAATGATGAATATAATTGATATGTTGGAAGCTATAAGACTTGAAAGGAAAATTGGCCCAGTTTACCAACTTTTGTTAAATAGATTGCAAGATGATTTATGTTTTTTGAAGATAAATGGCAGAGACAACTGTAAATCGACAATAATAGACATGAGTAGAGTAATTGAATTATCAACTAAAGTTTTTTTTAATGGCTCACTGAAAAGTCAACATTTCATGTCTATATTTGATTTATATTACACCCCTGCCAAATTGGCAAAATGGAAATAAAAAAAAGGTGATAAATGCAATCGATGTGGGTGTATTGCTGCTGATTCTGTTCATATGTTTTTTAACTGTCCTAAACTCTCGCAATTTATCACAGAAATTCAGTTTTTTTTAAATGCCAGTTTGGGGATTCGCTTGCAATTATCTGCAGAAATGGTAATCTTGGGTATGCAGGCAAATCAAGTTGGAATTAGAACAGAAGCAGAGGAATGATTCCTATTTATTTGTATGTCGGTTTATCGATCCTGTATTACTTCTCAATGGTTAGACTCTGATGCACCAGTCTTTAGTAATTGGCAATCTCGATTATATCTATATATCACTTGGAGATAGCTGCATATAAATCAAAAGGGGCAAGGAAAAAGCTATTAGGGTTGATTTTATGGGCTCCTTTATCAAAATGGATTCAAATTTATTGACTATTGATTTAATTTCTGAGTCTGTTATTATGATGTATTATGAAATATGTATATAATGGGTTGTGTGTTGTATAAACTAAATTGGGGCTCTGTTTGTTATAAAGACTGCTTTCTGACAAAATATATATATATTTTTTTTTAAAAGAGATACCATCTACACAAGAGAGACTAGTAGAGGCCAAGTGAAACAACATGGGGCAGGCATGAGCCCTTTCAAGCCCAAATCTTAATTAATTCCTATGATGCCAAAGGATGCTATTGACATCTTTCACGAGGTTGTCAATGAAGATATAAAAAAATGATATCATCAGGTCAAACACAAAAGACGTCAAAAAAGCAGTCAAGAAATACAGTACACCAAAATAATGAAAAAACGAAGTGAAAATCATGAGGTGGTAATTACCAAATCAGACAAAGGAGGCAACGGACTCAAAAAGATTACAAAATAGAAGCACGAAGACATCTTGAGGACCAATCTTGTTACAACAAAGTAGACATGAAGCAATATAATACAGCTAAAAATACTTTAAAAACAAAATTGCTGCAATGGAAAAGAGAAGGATATATATCCTCTGAAGAATATAATTACCTACATGAAGAACATCCCATCATGCCTAGGTTATATTTAATACAAAAAGTTCACAAGGAAGTTACCCCTGTCCCAGGATTGATACGCCTAAAACGGATCTGCAGCACAGATGAGGATTTCGCTATATGTAAACTTGAAGCCCTGCAAAGATTTAGAGCTAGGGGGTATAGCGAGATCTTACTGGCAGAGGCTGTTACCAAAGTGAATTTGAGATCTAGGGAAAGTCTTCTATCCCCTGAGAAAAATATGGAACAAACCAATTTGATGTCCAACAATCCTAGGTTAATCACTGCCTTCTGCAAATAGGAAAGAACCATTCGAGCTATTATCAAACGTAACTGGCCAATCATCATGACTGATGGAGTTTTAGCTCCCATTCTACCTTCTCAGCCCATCATTACTCATAGGAAGGGCCCTTCCATTAGTACTCAGATTGTTAAGACCTTTCCCGAATCAGCTACAGCAGCCAAATGGCTACAGCCAAGACCGGGGTTTTTAAGTGCTCCTCCTGTAGAGCATGTCGGTTTGGGGTCAACACTACCTCTTATGTTACACCTTTTAGTCAGAAAAAATTGCTATTAGAGGTAGTTACAATTGCAAAACGGAGTTTGCAGTTTCTATACTGATGTGCACCTATGGGCTCAAGTATGTGGGAAGTACAAAGCTACAGGTGCATGTCAGAATACTGCAACCCTTAAGAGCTATTGTTAACAATGATTCTACTACACGGTTGCCAGACATTTTAAATCTACGCACAACAATGATTTGAATTGTTTGCAGTACTTTGTAGTGGCTTCTATCCCCAAACTCCGACATGGAGGAAATAGTGAAAAATTGCTGAGGGGATTAGAATCCAAAATGAATATGGAATTGGACAGTAAGACTCCTAACGGATTAAACAATACAGAGGATTTGTACCATTTTTTATAGCCATGCCTGTGTGCTTTTTGGATAGTTTTATCATATCTAAAAGTGTTGCACATGAAATGATTCAAATGTGAATGAATATACTGCTGTCATCTTTATTTATGTTTTTAGGCCTTTTTAACTTTGTTGAATAGGAGTATTATCAGATTATTGCGTGAGTTTAACTATTATATACTTTTTCATATATATTTTGCACTGACACTTTGCATAGATCTATTGAGGTCTTCAAAGCACTTTAGGGTTATTCATGCACCTTCTTTTATGCGATTTTGCACATTTCTGCAATAAGATGTATAGGAGTTCATTATAGGCGTTTATGCTGGAACTTCTTTGCGAAACTGACTCAGTAATTTATAACAGACAGTAAACAAATATAATTATTGTTTACTTTGGAGTTTTGCGTTTTTGCACTGCCATTTACCTTTTTCCCGCACTACGATTTTCATGTTTTTAATGTATATATTTATTGTAAGTTTCATGAAATTCATATGTAGTACTCAGGGCGCTAAGAGGAAACAATGTTTGTGCTTTGTCTCACATGGCTAACAAATTACACATGTATGAACTCTAGAACATTTTAGGTACCATAACTATAAAGATTTTATGTTAATAATATATTATCGTTATAATTTACCATTGCATTTATGAAGGAATTGTTTGAGATGGCAAATATTTTTGGAAAACAGACTCGCTTGGTGCTTTTTAACCAAAACGTTAGTGTTTTGTTTATGTCTATTTATCACGTGGGGACAGCACTACAACCCTCTGTTTGCATTTAAAAATGGTGATGTAGGTTTCTAATTTGACTTGTGTTCAAGGGTACTAGGTACCCGAAACGTGTCAAGTTCGAGGTTTGTGCATATAAATAAACAACTTGCCTCTCATCGCTGGGTCCGTGTCTCTGTTCGCCAGCAAGCCCGGAAGTGCAGACACTTTGGAGCATTTTGATATATATATATATATTCACTGAAAAAACCATAGGTTTCTCACCAGTTATAGTTAGGAATTAGCATTTAAAAAACCTATTAAATTCACTGAAAAAACCATAGGTTTGACACCAGTTATAGTTAGCTGGAAATTTTACTGACATAAAACCATTGAAATTCCCACGTTATAGTTAGTTGGACTCACTATAACTTGCGCGCCTGCAATGCACTGCTGATGACGTCACATATTACATCACTCATGACATGGTCAGTGACATCACTCATGACATCACTGATGACACCATCCAGTGAATGTGTGTCTTTCTGAAAAATAAATATGTTTTATATATGTATATGTAAAGGTCGATGGAAGAATAAATGTTTAAATAAGTGTCTAAATGGATGTTTTTTTAAAATAAAATTGATTGGTAAACTGGCTTATTAAGTGTATCTTAGTGAATACATATATTAGCGAGTAATGTTTAAATATTTAAATATATGTATCAGTGTTTCACTTTGTGTATAAGTGGCTGCATGGGTTGGTGAGTAGCTACATGTGTGTGTATATGGGTTATTAGATGTTTTTTTAGTATCAGTATGAGTGTCTGTATGGTTTGGTGGGGGTATTACTTAGCACATAGATGCATCAATGACTGACTCACTGTTTGTATGTGTTTTGAAGACAGCATATGTGCAGGACTGTATGGGTGGATGAGTGTGTATATGTGTGAGTTAGTGAGTGAATGACTGTCTCACTAGTGTCTTTATCAGTAACTACATGTGTTTTAATCTAGTATATGTGAGTATTGATGTATATAAGTGAGTATATGTGAGAGTAAGAGATTGTAAGAGTTCCTGTTTAAATAAGTATGTGTTTCTATAAGTGATTGTTTAAGAGAGTAAGTATGTGTAAGTTTCCTTAGAAGTAAGGTGGTAGTGTGTGTATAGCTGTATATGCAAATAAATGGATGTTCAATAGTTTATTTGCATGTGCGAGTATGTGTGTGAGTAACTTTTGGATGACTGTTGGTGTGTAACAGGATGTATAGGTGTATCACTACATATGATGAGTGAGTATATGTATGAGTGACTATATAGAACTGTTGGTGAATGAGTGGATGTGTATATAGATGGAGGAATTACTGAATTGGTTGTTGTAACTGGTATGGGTATCTCCATTTTTTCGAAAATGTTAGTTTCTATTTTTGAATATGTGTTTCAAGGGTTATATTACACTGAAAGGGGGTCTGTCACTCTGTCACAAGGATGGTGTCATCAGTGATGTCATGAGTGATGTCACTGACCATGTCATGAGTGATGTAATATGTGACGTCATCAGCAGTGCATTGCAGGCGCGCAAGTTATAGTGAGTCCAACTAACTATAACGTGGGAATTTCAATGGTTTTATGTCAGTAAAATTTCCAGCTAACTATAACTGGTGTCAAACCTATGTTTTTTTCAGTGAATTTAATAGGTTTTTTAAATGCTAATTCCTAACTATATATAGGGCCTCAAACTATGTTTTTTCAGTGAATTTCAAAGGTTTTTTAATAGCAAATTTCTATAGCTATGAAATATAATATTTTTTATAATGAATCCTATATCTTATATTTATGTAATACTATTTTTTTATGTATATTGTTCATGTTTTTTTTTTTGCCCTGGAGCGCTCCCGGTGCGTGTACCAGTGAGCGCACCGGTAAGCGCAGTCTTGCGGCGCGCCCCGGTGCGCGTACCGGTGAGCATCCCGTTTGCGCTATTGCTGCGAACCAAATCATCATCGTGATGTATCACGTAGCCGCGTGATGCATCTCATGACGCACGGCGTAAGCGCACCCAGAAGCGCCCGAGCGCATACGATCGCGCTACGTAAGCGCCCCCGGGCGCGCCCCGGGGCGCGTAGCGTAAGCGCGTCGGGTCATGTGACCTAAAAATAACACTTTTCATTGGTTCAGAACAGTTTTTTTTTCCAAATGATGAAAGCCCCCACCTTTTTTCCTCATTCTCACTTTGTACTTTGACTGAGGAAGACCTGTTTGCAGACCTGTTTGTAGTAAGTGAGAAATGGCTACAGTAGCAGCAGCAGCAGGAGCATCTCAACCACCACCACCACCACAAGGACCACCACAACACCACAGTGGTGGTGAAGAAGAGGAGGAGGAGGAGGAGGAGGAGGAGGAGAGGCAGTTCCTGCCTGAAGATAATACCCCCTATAACCCCAAGGAGCACTTTGTGTGGGAGTTTTTTAAAATCCCAAGGGGTCAAAAGAAAGTAAATGCTCCAAAAGTCACATGTCTCCTCTGTGGCACTGTACTTTCCAGGGGGAACCCTGCAAAAAAGTGTTCATTTGGCAACAATACAATGATTCGCCATATGCAACGCAAGCACCCAAACAACTATGCTGCGGCAGAGGTCAGAGAACTGACAAGAAACCCTCCCCAATCTTCTCGCAGCACCTCCAAAAGAAAACAACCCACTCCATTGGGTCCAAAGACAAGGGAGATGGTCCCAAATATCCAACCCCAGTTTGGAGATTATAAAATACTTTGTAAATTTTGCGGGACTACAATTTGCTATGGAGAGCAAAGTATCAAACTGATCAACCGTGCTGGAGACAACCACAACTGCTCCAGTTGAGCCGTTTACAATTCCCTGTTTTTTGTTTCTCCCCATAAAAATTACAAAAAAATATATAAAATTGTTCATAAAAGCCAAAAAAGTAAAACATTTTCAAAAAAACAATAAAAAAATATAAAACAACAAAAAGAATAAAAAAACAGTTCTTTTTAGAACTACCTCCAATTTATAAAAAAATGCCTTTATTTTTTAAAAACTCTGTCATTCTTTTTTCTCCAGGATACGCATACCGGTACGCGCACCGGGGCACGCACCCAAAGAAAAAGAAAAAAAAGAATGAAGGAGTGAGCATGAGGGAAGGGGACAGAGAGAGTGATGTTAAGAGAATGAGAGCTAGAGGGAGCAACACAGAGAGACTGTGTAATAGATAGTAAGACAGAGAGAAGGTGTAAGAGGGTGTACGTGAGAAAAGGAAAATGAATAAGGGAGCGAAAGAAGGGAAGAGAGAGGAAGAAGACTAAAGCAGAGGTACTGGGAGAATGTGAGTGGGTGTTGAAAGTAAAGAGAAGGAGAGTAAAGGATGGGGAATGAGGGGTAGTGACGGAACCGGAGTAAAGGAACAGCGGTGAGGGAGGGTGAGAAAAAAGCAGTGAGTGTAAGTAAAGAGGGGTGAAAGAGGGTGGATAAAAGTGAATAAGGGTAAGACATGGGGACTGACAGAGAGAAAGGACAGAGAGAGTAAAGGAAGGAGTGACAGAAAGGGACTGAGTGAAGCAGCAAATAAAGGTAAGTGAGGGAGTGTGGGTGAGTTATAGGGAGTGAGTATGACGAAAGAGTAGTGACAGAGTGAGGGGACAGAGACAGTGAGGATAAGAGAAACAGAGTGAGGGAACGGGAGTGAGGAACTGTGAGGACAGAGGGACTGAGAGAAGGAGTGAGAGGAGTGGAGTAAGTGAGTAAGGGAAAGGGAATGAGTGAGGGAGCGAAGGAAGGGAACAGAGGGTAAGGGAAGTAAAGCAGGGGGACTGAAAGAAGTTGAATGTGGTAGGAGAGTAAGGGATAGAGGAGTAAACATGGAGGATAAGAATAAGTGAGGGAAGCTGAGTAAGGAAACTGGGGTGAGGTAGGGTGGGAGAATAGTAGTGAGGTTAAAGCAAAGGGTGATGACAAACTACATTTTTTAAGTCACACTTACCATATAATTAATGTAAACTTAATTACATGTTTTTACTACACTTTGTATCTGTGAAAGAGAGAAGAAAAAATAAGTTATACTTAGTAAAATATATATTTTAAAATAGAAGAGACAGGTCAAGAGGTTAAAAATCATAAAAGTGTACTAAGAAATAAAGTAAGAGTGAAGGACACAGAAAGGGAAATAAAGTAATGTAGAAAGACAAAAAGAGGGAAAAAGAAATAGAATGAGAGCAAATTACTAAGAGTAAGGCAGATACATTCAGTGACAGAGAGGAAGAGAAGAAGAGAGAAATGAACTGAAGGTAAGTAAGATACTAAAAGAATGTGAGTTAGCAAAACTAAATCAGGAAAGAGGAGTAAGTAAAAGGGGAATGAGTGAGAGGGAAAGGAGTCTGATTGAGGATGCATTTACAAGAATGAGGAATGGAAGATGACTGAGAGTGAGGGAAGGGGAGTCACAGAGTGAAGGGATGAAGGGAGTGAGGATAATATAGAAGGATTGAGGGAAAAGGAGTGAGGAAGTTGGTAGACAGAGGGACTAAGGGAAGGACTGAGTGAAGTGGAGTACAATGAGTGAGGAAAGGAAAATGAGTAAGGGAGCAAAATTAGGAAAGAGGGGAAGAGGACTAAAGCAGTGGTACTGAGAGAATGTGATTCGGCGATGAAAGGAAAGAGAAGGACACTGAAAGATAGGAAATGAGGGGTAGTAATGGAACAGGAGTAAAAGAACTGGGGTAAAGAACGATGAGAGACGAGCAGTGAAGTTATTGTAAGAGAAATGATAGAAGGTAGATAAACACAAGTGAGCATAACATAAGGAGAGTGAGGGACTGAGGACATAGAGGTAGTGAACGAAAAACAGAGAGAAGAGGACAAAAGAAAGGAGCAAAGAAAGATAAGTGAGGGAGAGTGGGTGAGTTATAGTGACAGAGTGCGAAGGAGGAAAAGACGGAAAAGGGAGGTAAAGCAGAGAGACTGAAAGCTGAAAAGTGGTGCAAGGGAGAGAGGGGATGCAGACAGTTGAAATGGGAATGAGGGGTTGTGAAAGAAGTGGAGTAAAGGAACGGGGGTGAAACAGAGTGAGAGAAAGGCAGTGTGAGTGAGTAAAGAGAGCTGAAAGAAGGTGGAAAAAGGAAAGTGTATGTGAGACAATGGGAATACAATATAAATTACACAATACAAACTATAGAATAACTTGCACAACATGTTAGATAGTTTATTTTTGCTGTTCTCAGAATATATTGAACTTCACTAAAAACAGTGAGTTCAAGCTATTCATCATATAACAGTGGGGAAAACAACACAATCTAAAAGATTGTGTTTAAAAAAAACATATAAACTTAAAAATCACATATGTACACTAATCTTTGATTCACTTACTTTTCCTTTAAGCCAAATAGTACATCATGAAGGTCCTTTTTGTTGGAAAATACTCTGCTGTTCTCTAAAACTTCCATTTCATCGACTTTCTAAAAGAAAAGCTCCAAGAACATCTGAAATATGTTTCAATGTTTTCATTTCCTCCTTGTGTTAAGTCATGACTCTTTGCTCATTCCTTCACCTTTCCTTAAGGCCAAATAGTGTCAGGTGTATCAGTATGTTTTCAAATTACTCAAAACAAACTCTGAAATTACAGTTTTCCCGACGTTCTGAAAGAAAAGCTCATACAACATTTTCACAATGTTTAAATATTCATATTTCCATCTCTGGCTCACTCATGTTCAACATTTCCTATAATACTGATATAACTTACTATGAGATCCACTTACAGTACCTATATGACAAATAGAATTTTTATATTCTCTTGATCACTTTTACTCACAATATAATTTTAAACAGCAGACTAACTTTTGCTCCCGTCAATTACATTTACTTAAATTTCGGATCTAAAAACACTAGGTAAGAATTTTTTAAGTCAAAAGGCAAACGTTGTTTGAAAGTCAAATTAGTATCATTACAGTAATTACAGCCTTTTCGACATTTTAAATAAGCTGTATAATGCCCTGATGTTGTCGAAGGACCGTCATGATAAATAATAGCTACAGTTGTAAAGGTTCTTCTTGAAATTGATAACTGAGAAGCCACAAAATTTTTAATAGAAGTTGTCAATTTAGTTCCATCAGGTCTACATCGTTGGAACATTAAAATGACATACTGACCATAAGTTTGTATAAATAATGTGGACAGCATTGCACACTTACATTGGGTACACACCTTATTGTGATCAGCTGCTTTAACTAGATTATTAAAAGACACTGATTTGCAGTCTGGTAAAGTCAAATATATAAATCTTTCAGTGTCTATTCTAGTACTACTTGCTAAACTACAATTGTCGCAGTCATGCTGCCATTGATATGAAAGGCTAAAAAGATTTTCTACATCTACACCTTCATCTTCCAATACACCAAACATATACATTAAAAATTCCTGACAATCCTGATGAATATTCTGTGAAAATTGTTTTTGACCAGAACATATGTCTAAAAGATTTCGAATTTCTGAAACACTTTCTATTTTTGCTCTATCACTGCTACATTTCTCAAACACAGAATTCAATAAACAGCAGAATCTTTGATCCCGATTTTGAACAATCTTTTCTTGTAAAGTTTGCAGAAAAAAAACAACATTAACCACTACATTAGCATAGCAGTTGACACCAGAACTGTTTTCAAACTGAAATCCAACAACATCTTCAACAGAATCCTTTTTCTTTCTGCTTACAATTACAGTTTCATCTACTTTTTGTCTTTTTGCTACTACCTTACTGCAATTATTCTCATTTCTTCTTTTTCGGCCTACCACACGTTTCTCAAACAGAGGATATTGAGGCAAATGTGGAGCATACTCTCTTCTTAACCTATTGTACTCTTTAACACAATCTAGATCTGCAGAAATCTTTGTCTCATCACACTCAATCAAGTACAATCCTGATAAAGTTCTGACTCGTGATAATGCCACATATGCCATACCCTCTTTAAACACATAACTTCCAATTTTCACCAAAGCACTATCTACACTTAAATCTTGAGATTTATGAATTGTCACCGCATATACCAAACAAACAGGAAACTGTTTTCGGCGAACATATAAGTCTTTTACAAGCAAAAATTTAGCAGAACAACGACTGATTTGTTGTACTTGCTCAATGCCATCAAATTAAATTTTTATAAATTCAATTCTATCTCTATTTCTGTAATTCACAAAATCCGTGGTGCGAGCTGAGTTGCCGCCATTGACCACGCTCGTCTGTAATCCTGAACCAGACCCCATTTGAATATTGAACTTTGGTTCCACTGGATAACAATATACCTCTGGCGTAACGTTCACTCGCACTGCTGTTTTTCGTAAATTTTCAACACGATCAAACAGAGCCTGTCAATTTCAAGATAATCGATATCACAGTGACACGGCCCGTCGTGTGTTGCACCATCCTTAATTATATTTATTTCTGAATCCTCGGATGTCATTATTATGACTTTATTTTATCTGTTTCAGAAAAAACAAGGTAGTGGTCACCTTCAAGATAAGGATGTAATCGCCTGAGCTATACCATATGTTTGAAATCTGAAATACAGATAGCAAAGACGAAACGAGAATTCAGTGTTTATTTTGGCAAATTTGGAATCAATTTAATCTGAAAAAAACGAATAGGAAGCAACAATAGAATAAAGCTGATGTTGTCCTGATGAAGACGCATTGTTTGCGTCGAAACGCGTTGACACTGAAAAAACATCTACTTTGACAATCAGCCGTGGGAACCATCATATACATTTTAACCTTTCCCTTGAAACTAGAGATTACAATAACTTGAATACTGTACTCTCATTTTATTCCTTTTATATAACTTTTGTATTTGATTGAACATGTCTATCAATTTTTACTAATGTGATTACATTTTATGTATAACTATATTTGTTGTTTGAAAAATCTTTCTTTTGCTTGTGTTCATATTTACTATAATAATAAGTTGCCAGCTGTTTACATTGTTTTTGCCTGGATGCTCTTTTTTCTATCAATTCACAAAATCAACAACATGACCCATTGCTCCATTTACCAGACCTCTTTCAACATTTAAATTCCTTCTCAAAATGATACAACAATTTAAACACACATTCAGAGTCTTTTCAAAACCAGCAGTTTTAGATATACTCTTTTCTAATGAATCCAATTTTGGTTTCAAATTTTCTGACAAAATAATTGTTGCTCCCATATGCTCTATTTTATCTATAGCTTCCAGTTTCACAATATCTTCATTTTCTAACTTTAACATTTTGTTGTTGAAGATGGAACATTCTTGCAGAGTTGGCATCAAACATATCCCAGATTTGTTCTCAGTAATTTTCTTAAAAATATTCTCTGGAAGAATGTTTTCATTTGGATACAAATTTGAAATTAATCGTGCATGTAAAGCTTTTTTCCCATGCTCACTTACTTTTCCGATTCTTACAATTTGTAGAATATTTTTATAATCTTCATCCTTTGCCTGTCGCATATCTTGAAGCAGTTCTGCATATTTAAATTTAACCATATATTAACGTTTCCAATGCTTCTTAGGCACTTCCTGGTATCTTCATGCGTGAGCATTTTAAACACTGGTTGTCCTTTCACTGAGGTCAACTGCAGTAGATCTCCAAAAACAATAATGTGTTTCCCTCCAAATAACACATCATACTCTGTTCTAAGAATTTCTTGCATTCTCAAATGCACAAAAGCAAGCATTAGATGATTTGAGACCATGCTTACTTCATCAATGATAAGAAGTTTCATTTTCTTCAGGACTCTGGAAACTTCAGAACACGCATCTCCAGATAGCTTGTGGTATTGCAATTTGTTATCATGCTCAACTGGTAGCATCAGTAAACGATGTAAAGTAATCCCTTTAATGTTATGTGCTGCCAGCCCAGTTGGAGCGGTTACAACACAAGACAGCGGTGATTCAGTCCTTTTCTGCAGATAAGTTGCAATTGCTTTAATCAGAAAACTTTTTCCAGTTCCCGCTTCTCCACTCACGTATAGTCGGACAGGCTTAAATGATGTACATGAGCACTCTTTTTTCTCATGACTGAATCCATGTTCAAACTGTTCTGTGACTTCGTCATATATCTGTTTCAGTTCAACGTTTAGTTGTTTCACCAAATCTTCTAAGTTAACTACATCCTCTTGAGCTTGTTCCATAGCTCTTTCCACCTCATCCATGGCAGTGGCAGCTTAATTTTGGATAATGGGTCCTCCTAGTGGATCCTGACTCAATGAAGTAGAACTCTGACTGTCTTGAGAACTGTCTCTAGCAATCTCTGCAGCAATTGTGGATTCTTGCTCTATTTCTTCGTTCAACATTTGCAGATAATTTGGAAAAACAGGACATTCTATGGTATCCTTGGTTGCATTAAAAGAATCTTCATAACAGAGAAAATCTCCAAGTAGTTCCTCTTCTGTACGCCATGGCTTAAAGAGTTGCAAAAGAGCTAAATAGTAAAATTCCAATTAGTCTGGAGATTCACAACTTAATTTTCGATGATTAATCAAATGGCCTTTTCTCTGCTTCACTAGACATCCTTCACACCCAATGACAGCATATATTCCATTATTGATATCTTCTGTGATGTTCCTCTTATAACTATAGTTTTGCAGAACTTCATACAAACAAGTGTTCTCAAGATGACTACTTCTATTTGGATAGTATGTATCCAACATGTTTGTCTTCAAAATATCGGTACTGTTTGGTTCTTTCTCCACCAAATACTCAATTTCTTGTACAGATTTCAAAACTCGGTTTCGTGTTGCAGCAAGACCTAGACTCACCCAAATGATTGTTCTAGATTTGGCATAGAGACTTGCTGATGATAACCAATCAGAACATTCATATGCTCCAATTTCTCGATGTGACAACATCTTCAGACTGAAACTGTATACTTTTTTACTTATACTCTTTTCATGTGAAATGTCCTCCCACATTTCCTTCAGTTCTGTCTTTTCTTTTTTTGTGATGTAAGACGTCACATATCGAGCCACAGCAATAGAGTTGTCAGCAACGAACTGAATATCCATGTTAGCATTCCACATGGACAAAATCACTGGGTTGTAGTTGTTGATGTACTTGGACTCTTCGTTTCTTTTTAAATTGTATGTAATTTTTGGTGATTTCCTCGTCACAGTATGTCGCAGAGAAGACATCAAATTATTTACTCTTCCTTTAGAAATCACTGGTCGTAGAAATCCAAAACAACTTTTTGTGTAGAACTTGTCCTTGTTTCAGAATTTTCGACGACAGTACTTTCCACAACGATGGAATTTAAAGCGTAAAACTTGTTGCCTTAAACTGTTTTCTTCGGTAGTTTTCGGAACAGCACATGTTGAATACTCTTCAATGAAACTCATCACTGTGTCATCCGAATCTGTTCCAAATTTGGGTGCATCTTTAATCCATAACAACATATGTATGTGAGGAGCGCCTCTCGCTTGATACTCCTTTCTCCAAAAGAAATCCAAAACCTCTCCAAGGGGAGGATTTTTTTTGTTGGTAATAAAAGACATCATAGCTTCAAATCTATGATTGAAATATCTGCATACATTCAATGGATCCAAAGAACACAGTTCTCCAGGTGTTTTGAATTCTATATTTTGTATGTTTGCATTTGCCTCTCGTAGAAATTAAAGTAAGTATTCCCATGCATATTCAGCACAGCTAAGAGTGAGGAACCATGTAGGAGTTCCCAAGTTTCTTAGCATACATTTCAATTCCCCATGACGACGGAACCAATACTCGTTTGTACCACGCTGACATGCCATGAGATTGATTAGCTGAGATTCCAAAATACTGTCTTGCAGATTGACTTTCTCCATAAAGTCCCTCGCCTAAACATTTTGCAGATGTGCTCCACTTTTCAGTATATGGTTCACTGCATAAGAAAGCCCAGACAAGTCACTTTCATACTGTAGATGAAACAAATATGGAATGCATTGACGAAACCTTGGATCTTCAGCATATAATCTTAAAGTCCGGTTTTCAGATGCAGGAATTTGAACTGGTCGATCGTCATATCGTCCACCTCGACCTTTTGGAAATAACTGTGGAAAACAACGAGCTTCCAAACTTTCTTCCCATACACTAATGGGACTTCCTTTTGCTGCTTTCATTTGAAACAAGTCAATTGCATTCCCCATTACTTCTTTGGAATGCAAAGGATGAACAGTATAATGTTCATATATTCACTTCACTTCTAGACACATCAACTTTTTCAATTTGGCCGGCTGAACAATCACTGTCTTCTTCTGCAGCTGTTTCCTCTGCTCCAACACATACATGTTTGTAGTACTCATTGTTTTTGACCAAATACAACGTTGCCTTTTTGACTTTCCTAACATCCACTAAATCTTGCCAGATTTTCTTACTCTTTATCGGAACCCCATTAACTAGAATAACCAGAGGTTCCTCTTCCACTTTTTCTACACCAATTGTATCAATATTTTTCTTGAAATCTAGAGGCAAATAAACAACTATTCCCTTTAATCCTCTCTGTAATTCTGAAGGAGGCAATTTCCCTATCTTAGGCTCCATGCGAACAATAGCCTGAAAAGGATGGACACATTGAATCAAAATAGATTCATAGGTATTTAAATCCATCAATTCAGAAGGAATGTCTACCAACTCAAGATTATTATGAACAGCTCTAGCAGGCATTCTGTTTTCATTTAATTTTTTAAAACAATAATTACAAATACGCTGATCAGAACTCAAATCAAAAGAATTCTCCACCATCAAATAAGTCAAATAAGTTGCAAAATCCTTCCATTCACTATTATTTTCCATTTCACTTTTTGCATATAAATCAACTAACCTAGTCTGAATCTTATATTGAGCCAGTCGACAACACACACAAGTAAAATTAGGCCTTTTACTTGATTTCACCTTAAACTTGGTAATTTCCTGGTCAAACTTTTCTGTACTTGAAATCTGTATATTGTCTTCCACATTACCTTCTATTACTGTGTCAATTTCTACACTGTCCTCTTTTTCACCAAAATAACAAAACTCAATTTCTTCACAAATGTTCTTCACATCTAATTCAGATCCATGCAAAAGAGCACTGTTTAACTGTTTAAGCTTAAGTGCTGGACTTTTTGCATAATACAACCTTCTCACTAATTTCCTCATTTTATTATGATGCGCTGCTAACATCCTAAAATGATGAAAAACACTCTGATATACTTTTCTAGAAAGACAAGCCAGTGAATGCCCATGCAAACCTGTGTTTTCTCTCACTCTGCAAGGATCTAAGCCTTGCAACATCTCCATTTTCTGTTTTAGACTTTTCTTACTATATGTACGTAAGAAATTACGAAGCAAATCGATTGAATCCTGTCGCACACTACAAATACTACTACACTTCCAAGAAAACACTGGACCCTTAGTACGTCTCCCTAAAACTTCATCAGCTAACACCTCTTCTGCATCTCTAGACACAAGTTTCTCTTTTTCAATCGGACAACCGTCTTTCACCTCAAATGCTCGACCACTGGTGTCAACTGCATGCACCAAAACATTCTCCTGGAAGTAACTCTCCTCATTAAAAAATGGCTCACAACTTGAACTATGCATCCATTCTCCAGAGAAAACTTCACAAAAATGAGTCCGATTAATTATTATTTTCCATCTACTGTTGAAAACATCAATTGCCTTGTTAAGTATCCTAATTCTATTGATTACTAAAATAAATAATTTTTTCTTAACTTGAAAAGCCTGATCAACAATCTTCTCTACACTTTTCTTTTTCTTGTAAAAAGAAGCTCTCTGTTTACCTTTCTTAACATTTTTTAACAAATTTAAAACTACCCTATTGCGAAACATTTGTCTACGAATGTCCCTAAATTGGTTTTGCCTTCTATTCCTATACATACGGTTCTCTCCTGCTCCAGTAGTAACATTTTTGGGGGGCCTCTCCTTCCTTTTCAAATTTGCTCTCTCCTTCTGTATATTCACATTCCCATTAACATTTTTTTTTGATCTACATATGTTCCGAAAAAAAGACTTAGTTGTCTTACCAGGAGCTTTTTTTGTGTTTTTTGAAGTATTTGTTGTAGGGGAGTGCTTTAATTCCGTTGCTGTTTTTGATTTTTTAGGCTTGGCATCTTTCCTTCTCCTCTGCCTTGAGGGCATATTTCCTTACTATTGAAATCTTGATTTCAATCTGTGGTAATGAAAAAAATAACACATTATAGACCACTATTACCAAACAACAAAGCGATGACAATAAGCAAACAATATAAACACTAGTTTACAACATATCTAAGTTTATACCACAGCAACTATGTAACTAGGAGTAAGACAGAGAAAAAGAGCTAGAGGGAGTAACACAAAGAGACAGAGAGAGTCAGACAAAGAAACATGTAGAGGGAGTAAAGCATAGAGACGGAGTAAGTCAGAGAGAGTGTATGATATGTTGCAAGACAGAGAAAGGATGTAATAGGGAGAGGGAGTAAGTCAAAGAAAGGGAGAAAGGGAGCAAATCACAAAATGGAGAGCGAGGGTGTAAGAGGATGTAAGACAGAGAGAGGCTGTGAGAAGGGGAGAGGCTGTAAAACAGACTAAAACAGAGAGAGGCTGTAAAAGGGAGAGATAGAGAGTAAGTTTGAGAGAGGGTGTAAGAGGAAGTAAATCAGAGAGAGGATGTAACAAGGAGTAAGTCAGACAGAGGGTGTAACAAGAAGAGAGGAAGAGAATAAAAAAGTCAGAAAGAGGGAGAGAGGGTGTAAAACAAACAAAAGGTGTAATATGGAGTACGTCAGGGAGAGAATGTTACAAAGAGAAAGGTTGTAAGACGGAGTAAATCAGGAAGAGGATGTAAGAGAGAGTATGACTTAGAAATTGCTGTAAAAAAGAGAGAGAGGGAATAAATAAGAGACAGGGTGTAAGAGAAAGTAAGTCAAAGAGAGAGTGTAAGAGAGTGTAACACAGAGTCACGATGTAAAAAGGAATAAGTCAGAGAGAGGGTGTTAGAAGGGGACAGGTGGAAAAATAGAGTAAGTCAGGAAGAGAATATAAGAGAGACTAATAAATTCTTGATAATGCTTGGTAAAGAAATGTTGGTGCATAAAGGAATTGTATTTTGTAAATGAGTGAGGTTTCAGTAGTGTAATGAAATGCTTGTACATATGACCTGTGCTCTGTTTTTTAAATGTTATTTAAAAAAAGATTTTGGGCACATGAATTGGTTTTACATTATTGAAAAGGATTAGATAGTATCTGCATGATTAAAAAAATATATTAGCACATTTCACAATCATGTCACCTGTGTTTCCTCAGATTAGTAAGCAGATTGTGCAGATGAGGTGAGACCTGTCCAGGGGTGCAGAGGAGGTGAGGCCTGTGTCCAATAGTGCAATGGACAGGACTCACCTCCTCTGACCCTTGGGCAAGCCTCACCTCCTCCGTGCCCCCTGGACAAGCCTCAATGTATTGGGGATAACAGGGTGCAGATGAGGTGAGGCCTGTCCAGGGGAACAGAGGAGCGGAGGCCTGTGTCCAAGAGTGCAGTGGACAGGACTTCATAAAGCCTCTCCCCCACTGCACTCTTAGACACAGACCTCACCTCCTCAGCACCTTTCACAATCATGAAAGCCATTTGGGCTTTCCTCACCTCCTCTGCACCTTTCGCAATCATGTCAGGTGTGTTTCCTCAGATTAGGAATCAGATTGTGTTTTTTTATTGTTGCTTTCTGTTATGTTTTTTGTTAATGCTTGGTAAAAAAATGTTGCTGCATAGAGGAATTGTATTTTGTAAAAAACAGAGGTTTCAGTAGTGAAATGGAATGCTTGTACATATGACATGTGTTTTTTTAATGTTAATTTAAAAACGATTAAGGGGCAAATGAATGGCTTTTGCATTTTTCAGAAGGTTTAGAAAGTGTCTGCATGATTAAATAAATATATTTGCACTTTTCACAAACATGTCAGCTGTGTTTCCTAAGATTAGGAAGCAGATTAAGCTTTTTTATTCTTCCTTTGTGTCATATTTCTTGATAATACTTGGTAAAGAAATGTTAGTGCATAGAGGAATTGTATTTTGTAGAGTGAGGTTTCAGTAGTGTAATGAAATTCTTGTACATATGACCTGTGCTCTGTTTTATAAATGTTAATTAAAAATCGATTTAGGGCACATGAATTGGTTTTACATTATTCACAAGGTTTAGATAGTGTCTGCATGATTAAATCAATATATTTGCCCGTTTCACCTGTGTTTCCTCAGATTAGGAAGCAGATTGTGCAGATGAGGTGAGGCATGTCCAGGGGTGCAAAGGAGGTGAGGCCTGTAAAGCGGTCAGAGGAGATCAGTCCTGTTCAAGGTTGTAGAGGAGGTGAGGCCTGAGTTCAAGAGTGTAGTGGGGGAGAGTCTTGTCCAAGGGTGTAGATGAGGTGAGGCCTGTCCATGGGTGCAGAGGAGGTGAGGCCTGTCCAGGGGAGCAGAGGTGGTGAGGCCTGTGTCCAAGAGTGCAGTGGACTAGACTTCATGAAGCTTCTCCCCCACTGCACTCTTAGACACAGGCCTCACCTCCTCTGCACCCCTGGACAGGCCTCTCTCCCACTACACTCTTGAACACAGGCTTCACCTCCTCTGCACCCCTGGACAAGCCTCACTTCATCTGCAACCCTGAACAGGCCTCACCTCATCTGCACCCCTGGACAGGCCTCACCTCATCTACACCCCTGGACAGGCCTCACCTCATCTGCACCCTGTTACCATCAATTATACCCAATTCATTTAGGCCTGTCCAGGGAGCACGGAGGAGGTGAGGCTTGTCCAAGGGTCAGAGAAGGGGAGTCCTGTCCATTGCACTCTTGGACACAGGCCTCACCTCCTCTGCATCCCTGGACATGCCTCACCTCATCTGCACTTTCTACTTCCTAATCTGAAGAAACACAGGTGACATGATTGTGAAAGGTTCAAATATATTTATTTAATCTTGCAAACACTATTTATTCCGTCTCCAAAATGTAAAAGCCATTAGTTTGCCCCAAAATGGTTTTACCAATAACATTTAAGAAACAGAGTGCAGGTCCTATGTACAAGCATTCCATTTCACCCTAGACAGGTCTTAATGTATTGGGTATAATTGATGGTAACAGAGTGCAAATAAGGTAAGGCCTGTCCAGGGGTGTACGTGAGGTGAGGCCTGTTCAGGAGTGCAGATGAGGTGAGGCTTGTCCAAGGGTCAGAGGAGGTGACTCCTGTATCCAAGAGTGTAATGGGGGACAGGCTTGTCCAAGGGCATAGATGAGGTGAGGCTTGTCCAGGGGTCAGAGGAGGTGAGGCCTGTGTCCAAGAGTGTACTGGGGGAGAGGCTTCTCCAAGGGTGTAGATAAGGTGAGGCCTGTCCAGGGGTGCAGAGGAGGTGAGGCCTGTCCAGGGGAGCAGAGGTGGTGAGGCCTGTGTCCAAGAGTGCAGTGGACTAGACTTCATGAAGCTTCTCCCCCACTGCACTCTTAGACACAGGCCTCACCTCCTCTGCACCCCTGGACAGTCCTCTCTCCCACTACACTCTTGAACACAAGCCTCACCTCCTCTGCACCCCTGGACAAGTCTCACTTCATCTGCAACCCTGAACAGGCCTCACCTCATCTGCACCCCTGGACAGGCCTCACCTCATCTACACTCCTGGACAGGCCTCACCTCATCTGCACCCTGTTACCATCAATTATACCCAATTCATTTAGGCCTGTCCAGGGAGCACGGAGGAAGTGAGGCTTGTCCAAGGGTCAGAGAAGGTGAGTCCTGTCCATTGCACTCTTGGACACAGGCCTCACCTCCTCTGCATCCCTGGACATGCCTCACCTCATCTGCACATTCTACTTCCTAATCTGAAGAAACACAGGTGACATGATTGTGAAAGGTTCAAATATATTTATTTAATCTTGCAGACACTATTTATTCTGTCTCCAAAATGTAAAAGCCATTAATTTGCCCCAAAATCGTTTTACCAATAACATTTAAGAAACAGAGCGCAGGTCCTATGTACAAGCATTCCATTTCACCCTGGACAGGTCTTAATGTATTGGGTATAATTGATGGTAACAGAGTGCAAATAAGGTAAGGCCTGTCCAGGGGTGCACATGAGGTGAGGCCTGTTCAGGAGTGCAGATGAGGTGAGGCTTGTCCAAGGGTCAGAGGAGGTGACGCCTGTGTCCAAGAGTGTAATGGGGGACAGGCTTGTCGAAGGGTGTAGATGAGGTGAGGCTTGTCCAGGGGTCAGAGGAGGTGAGGCCTGTGTCCAAGAGTGTACTGGGGGAGAGGCTTCTCCAAGGGTGTAGATAAGGTGAGGCCTGTCCAGGGGTGCAGAGGAGGTGAGACCTGTCCAGGAGTCAGAGGAGATAAGTCCTGTTCAAGGATGTAGAGGAGGTGAGGCTTGTGTCCAAGAGTGCAGTGGGGGAAAGGCCTGTCCAGGGGTGCAGAGGAGGTAAGTCCTGTGTCCAAGAGTTCTGTGGACAGGACTCACCTCCTCTGACCCCTAGACAAGCCTTACCTCCTCCGTGCCCCCTGGACAGGCCTCAATGTATTGGGTATAATAGATGGTAACAGGATGCAGATGAGGTGAGACCTGACCAGAGGTGCAGATGAGGTGAGGCCTGTCCTGGGGAGCAGAGGTGGTGAGGCCTGTGTCTAAGAGTGCAGTGGACTGGACTTCATGAAGCCTCTCCCCCACTGCACTCTTAGACACAGGCCTCACCTCCTTTGCACCCCTGGACAGGCCTCTCTCCCACTACACTCTTGAACACAAGCTTCACCTCCTCTGCACCCCCGGACAAGCTTCACCTCATCTGCAACCCTGAACAAGCCTCACCTCATCTGCACCCCTGGACAGGCCTCACCTCATCTACACCCCTGGACAGGCCTCAACTCATCTGCACCCTGTTACCATCAATTATACCCAATACATTGAGGCCTGACCAGGGGGCACGGCGGAGGTGAGGCTTGTCCAAGGGTCAGAGGAGGTGAGTCCTCTCCACTGCACTCTTGGACACAGGCCTCACCTCCTCTGCACCCCTGGACATGCCTCACCTCATCTGCACAATCTACTTCCTAATCTGAGGAAACACAGGTGACATCATTGTGAAAGGTTCAAATATATTTATTTAATCATGCAGACACTGTTTATTCCTTCTCAAAAATGTAAAAGCCATTCATTTGCCCCAAAATCGTTTTTCAAATAAGATTTAAGAAACAGAGCGCAGGTCCTATGCACAAGCATTCCATTTCACTACTGAAACCTCACTATTTTACAAAATACAAGTCCTCTCTCTTGCAAACATTGATACCAAGCATTATCAAAAACCATGACACAAACCAACAAGAAAGAATCTCAATCTGCTTCCTAATCTGAGGTAACACAGGTGACATCATTGTGAAAGGTTCAAATATATTTATTTAATCATGCAGACACTATTTATTCCTTCTCAAAAATGTAAAAGCCGTTCATTTGCCCCAAAATCGTTTTTTAAATAACATTTTAGAAACAGAGCGCAGGTCCTATGTACAAGCATTTAATTTCACTACTGAAACCTCACTATTTCACAAAATACAATTCCTCTATCTTGCAAATGTTGATACCAAGCATTATCAAAAAACATGACACAAACCAACAAGAAAAAAGCTCAATCTGCTTCCTAATCTGAGGTAACACAGGTGACATAATTGTGAAAGGTTCAAATATATTTCTTTAATCATGCAGACACTATTTATTCCTTCTCAAAAATGTAAAAGCCATTCATTTTCCCCAAAATCGTTTTTCACATCACCTTTAAGAAACACAGCACAGGTCCTGTGTACAAGCATTCCATGTCGCTACTGAAACTACACAATTTTACAAAATACTATTCCTCTATGCAGCAAAATCTTTTTACCAAGTATTATCAAAAAACATGACAAAAAGCAACATTAAAAAAACCACAATCTGCTTCCAAACCTTCTCCATAGAGCCTACAAGTCTCTTTCTATATTAAATGAATCATTACTCACCTTTACAAATGCTTTGGGAGATTGAGAACAGTGTCAGACACACACACCAATATTTCTTTAGCAGAGCAAAAGGTATGCACTCCAGACACTGCATCCATGAATGGCACAGAAAACCTCTAATTCTACACACATATCCCTCATATTAACCAATTAAAACTCTTCCCTCACTATTTCCAAACCAACACCCTTCCCCCCTCAGCCCTTTCTGCCTGTTACCATAGCAACTCCCTCCTCACTGAGCTCTCAGGTTCAAAAGTTTATTCTACAATGTTGCAAATGAACTCAGCAAGGATGTTTGACCTCTCAATACACCAGCTTATCCGGTGCAATGTTTCTTTAAATGACTTTTTCTTAACCATTCAAATTACTTCTTTCACAGAACAGAACCATACACCCTAACTTTCAGTTTTCAACTATCTGAATCAACCAATCATTGCTTGTGATTCAAGAGCACTGAAACTCCACAGTTTTTTTTGCAAACTCCTACTGTTCCAACTGCCATTTCATTCCCACACTTCATCTGACTGCACCAGAACCTCCTCTCACCATGTATTCTGTCTGGATTATTGGACGTAGCTACATCCACTGGGCTCAAAGGTACGCAGCTATCAGAAATTTTCACAACCTTGATTTACCAAATGTGGACACAAGTGGATTGGCCAGATAGGATTGAAATGTCACCAATTGATACCATTGGTGAAAACCTTTTTGCATCTGCCACACCCTGACCTCATAATTGTGCACTGTGGTGGAAATGACCTAGGCACCTTGACTAGGGTAGGTCTGAAAATGCTTTTAAAGGACACCTTTTGGCAATTGATGGCACTTTTTCCACAAACTGCGTTGGTATATTCCAATATATGCCAAAGACAGAAATGGAAGTGGTCCAACCAATTTTGTCCACAATTTGAGAAAGCACGGAAACATGTGAATAAATCTGTTTCTGCTTACATGAGAGACTATGGAATGAGTTCAATATACAACAATAACTTGCTTTACAACATGCAAGATATCTACAGAGGAGATGGTGTGCTCTTCTCAGATGAGGGGAATAGAATATTCCTCCTGAATTTAAGACTGAGCATTGGAACCTACTTGTAGGTACCTAAATCAGCCACAGAACCCAAAAGCTCTTTTCAGGGCTACCCTACCTCTGATCACTCAAAATGATTATTTTACTCTAACTTTTTTCACTATTTTTCACCAAAGTACGCTCCCCGGTACGCTCCCCGGTGCATGTACCGGGCGCTCCACCCGCGAACATTTTTTAACATTTTTTTTTCTTTTGGCCTATATGGGCCTCCTAAGCCCCCCTCAGAAAACCTTGGGGGTCAGGGGGTGTCTACCGTGCCCCCTTTTACCCATTCCCAACGTTGTTTGTCCTCCATCTTGTGTCTCAATTCTACCGAAACACAAGATTGCGGACTCCCGTAGCGCTGCTGCTGGAAGTTAATTTACATAAAAACCACTGGTGAGACTTTCACCAAATATAGAATAGGCCCTACTACATACCAGTCCCTACCATTTTCCCAAATTTGGTGGAATTCCATTGAGCCATTTGGGCTGTAGCCCTGTCTAAATATCCTGAGGTAAATTACATGACAAAAACACATATGAAAGTGTTAGAATTTACAACCAATTAAAATGTTACTTTCATTTTGTATTTTTATATACTGACATTTGATTGGTTATGTACATGAATATATATGAAAAATGAGAGGGAAACACGGCTATTTTGACTAGTACTACCTGTGGTACATTTATAAAGGATTTTCTCTCAAAACTTCAACTGCTTTCTGAAAGGTAAGTTGTTAATTTGTAAGAGGAACTATGTTGTGCACTTTAAGTTAATTTGGAAAAACATTTTCTGTTAGTTATTTACTGTCCCTCTGGTATAGTTATAGATTGAGATAGGCTTCTCTGTTATAGTTATGGATTGAGTTAGGCTTCTCTGGTATAATTATGAATTTACTTATGCTTTATCACATGGATTTTCTACTTCCTGCCTGATACCATACACTGCCCAAAGATAACTTCACTGTTAAAAACTCAGAAGTACCTCTCTGAACTTAAACCCAACAGTGCCCTAACTCTACCGATATAGTTATTTTTTTATGCAATTTACAGCAAGAAAATGGAAGGTAAAGAAGAGACCATTAATATTTCTTTTGAAATTATGGATGAGGACATTCTTGAAGAAATTTTTTTTGACTTGGATTTCATGGATGAGCCTCTGGACCAAGAAATAATTGACTGTATAGAAACCATTGAATCAAGCAATTAAAATTGTGAGGAGATTCCAGATAATCAGATCTTGGAAGTTCTATTAAATTATGAAAATTCTGAACAATAAATTTATATTTAATAATTAAAAATTGTTTGAGACATTATTCATTTTTAGATGTAATTCATGAAGTAGTTCCAAAATGATTATAATATAAAGTGAGACTTATAGTATACTGTGCAACTTTTTTGTGTTACATAGTAAGTTTGGTCATAGTTACTTCCTTTCTCCCACAATATTATCTCCAATGTGTATTTGACATCTCTTTTGTATCTCCTGCCTCCTTTCTCTCACTGTCTGTCTCTAATGCACCTTATCACCGCCAATTTTGTGTAGATTTAGAAGAGAGTAAAATGTAATACTTGAAAACATCATAAGGGAGCAGGGTAGACTACCCATGATCCCCTAGGCCTTCTCAGGGAGTGCTTAAAGGATCTGTTTCTGCTTTCCTGACAGACTATGGTATGGATCCCATACACCACAATAACTTCTGTAACAACATGCAAGATATCTACAGAGGAGACGGTGTACATTGAATTTGGAAAGGGGCGACCACTCGGTCCCCCCGAACGTATGGCGGAGTGCCTCGATCCCCCCGGGAAGCCATTTTTGGGCGGGAGGCGCGTCTCGGCTGGTATGCCCGAAGCGGCGTAGCCGGGGCGCGCTTTTTCCCGCCCTAGAGTGGGCTGGCCTAGACACCGACGTAGCCAGCCCCGCCCCAGGGGCAGGCAGGGGCGGGTTCTCGCCCGCCCTGAAGACGGATAAAAAGAGACGCAAGACCAGAAGACGTCCTCTTGTTCTTGTGCTCCGAAGCTGCACCTCCTCGCTACCCGTGAGCTCGGGACAGAACGAAGAGCCAATTTTGAGCGTTTTGATCTTTTTCTTTGTCTTCTAGATACTTCGTCGGAGAGATGCCAAAGAAAGTTGCAAAGAGAATGACGACCGACCAGATGGTGCGGGCCCTTTGCAAAGAGGTGTCCGACATAAAGAAACGGTTGGCGGAGCGAGACGGGGAGGAGGGTGCGGGCCCTGCGCCGGCTGGAGGGAGACCTAAGAGGCCGAGAAGAGTTCCAGCCGGTGGAGATGTCCCGGTCCCCTCTGCACCGCTCGAGGCGCCGACCCCAGTACCAATGGAGGGGAATCCAATCCCCGTTGTCGTCACCCCGACACCCAAAGAAGACATGCCCCCCGAGCTGGCAGCACAGCTAGCAGCTTGGTTGGGGGATAGTAGTGATGGCGCCACGGCTGCCGAGGCACAGGCGCTGATAAAAGGGCTTCGTGAGAAGAGAGATGCAGCTAAAGTGACTGCGCCGTTGGCGGGAATAGACAAGCCGCAAGCGGCCGAAGCTGCGTCCGGTGCAGGTAAGCGGCCATTGCCGATTGCAAGGGACGAGTCAGCACCCTCTCGTAGAGAGAGATTGGGACAACATGTGCCTTTAGCTATAAAGGAAAAGATCTGGGCTGGGGAGTACGTGAATATTTTCTCCTTGCTTGTTGATCATTATGAGGTGGAGCATGTTAAAAGTCAGAAGGACCTAATGCATCCGAGTGTTTGGCGCGCAAAAATGGCCGCCTTTAAGGTAAATGAGAATATTGGCAACTGGGGCAATGCGTGGGGTATTTTTACATCGATTTTGGGGGAACGTAGGCCCGAGTTGCTTTCTGAATTTCCCATTTATCAATCACGAATTATGGGTTACTCGACAGCGTATCAAGGTAACCATTGGTTTTGTTATGACAATCTGTTCAGGAAAGAAAAGGAACATAACAAGGGTTTGACTTGGGATTGTTACGATTCTGTAACATGGGATAAAATGAAAGAATCAGGAATGTTAAAAATGCCATTGGTTGGGAGCAATATTGTAGATTACTCCCGCCAAAATGTGGGGACGCCCTTTCGACCAAGTACGAGCACCGACGACCAGTCGAGGCCCGCAGGCAATACAGGGAGGAAGGGTTTCTGCTTTAATTTCAACAAAGGGAAATGTACCAGACCTCCGGGATCGTGCAAATTCAAACATGAGTGTAGTACGTGTGGGTCGTCCCATCCTGAGTCATCGTGCAGAGCCAGAACGGGTGAGAATGGGGGTAAGGGAGGCGCCAAACAGGTCTAAACTAGTCCGAGGGGCGCCGTTACCAACCCCAATTGATACCTTGGCAATGATTCCCTGGCTCAGTGAATACCCGGATCGTACTTCTGCCGGGGTGCTGCGGAACGGTTTTACACATGGTTTCCGCATCCCGGTGGGGGTCTTTCAGGGTGTAGGGATTTGCAAAAATCAACTTTCTGTTTTACAACATACATCTGTGGTGCAAGAGAAAATTCAGAAAGAGGTTAGCCGGGGACGGGTCGCCGGCCCCTTTAGTGTACCCCCGGTATCGGATTTTGTTTGTTCTCCGTTAGGGGTGGTCCCCAAGAAGGACCCAGGTGAGTTTCGTTTGATCCACAATCTGTCTGCTCCTCACGGCCTTTCGGTGAACGACGCAATCGATCCAGAAGTTTGTTCGGTGCGATACGCATCGTTTGATGAGGCAGTAGCCATCTTGAATCGCCTGGGGCCCGGGACGTTGATGGCGAAATCAGATATCGAGTCAGCGTTCCGGTTGCTCCCGGTACACCCAGACGATCAGCGTCTTTTGGGATTCGGGTTCCAGGGGTCATTTTACATGGATAGGTGTATGCCAATGGGATGCTCTATATCATGTGCTTATTTTGAGCAATTCAGTACTTTCCTACAATGGGTGTTCACTAAGAAAACGGGTTTCCGAAATGTAATGCACTACCTTGACGACTTTTTGTTCCTTGGTCCCGCCGGTAATCCCGAATGTTCTCAGGCCTTAGCTGAATTCTGTGTGTTGATGGGTCATTTTGGCGTGCCATTGGCACCGGGTAAAACTATGGGTCCCACGACTTGCCTCGAGTTTTTGGGGATCGAGTTGGACTCAATGGAGGGGTGTTTCCGTTTACCAGCTAGCAAAGTGTTGAAATTCAGGGCAGCCCTCCAAGCATGTTTGAATACACCTAAGGTTACACTGCATCAGTTGCAACAATTAGTGGGAAAGTTGAACTTTGCCTTGAGAGTGATCCCAATGGCTCGCCCTTTTTCCCGCTCAATTGCCCAAGCGATGGTTGGCCTAAAGGAGGGTCATCATCGCACGAGGTTATCGGCTGAGGTCCGCCAGGACATGCGGATTTGGTTAGCATTCTTGGCGGACTTCAATGGCCGAGTCGTCTGGAACAAGCCAGCCGTGTCCTCAGAAGAGCTTGGGCTATGGACAGATTCAGCAGGAAGCATAGGTTTTGGCGCCATCTTCGGCACAAAATGGTCTGCTCAAAGGTGGCCCCTATGGTGGCACGAGAAGGGGCTAACGAGTAATATTGCTTTCCTTGAACTATTTCCCATTCTGGTGGCCCTGAGAACCTGGCCAGAAGGTTTCAGAGATCATTCTGTCGTGTTTTGGTCCGACAATATGACCGTGGTAGAATGCATCAATAGTCAGGCAGCCCATTGTAAATTGATTTTGAGGCTGCTCAAAGAAATTGTCCTACTATGTATGCAACTGAACGTGGTATTCAGAGCAAAACATGTCCCAGGGGTGATGAATCAGGCTGCTGATGCACTGTCTCGTTTTCACATGCAGGCTTTCTCGGGTTTCCTTCCCTCAGCGGACCCGGAGCCGGCACCCTTCCCCGAAGCTCTCTGGTCTCTCGGTGCCCCGAACTTCGTCACCTCGTGGGAGAGAGTCTAGCACCCAGGACAAGGAAGGCATATGAAGGGGCGTTCCGGGCCTATTTAGCCTTTTTGGGGGCAGAGAGAGGGGGTCTTTGGGGTCAGGAAGAGTGGGTAGTACTTTTTCTGATGTCCTTACGTAGGGCTGGGAAATCGGTGGCTACGGCCCAAAGGCATCGTGCCGCCATTTCCTTTGTTGCCAGGGCCCATGGCATCCTGGACCCAACAGCGTCTTTCACAGTACAGAAAGCGCTGCGTGGGTGGCAACGCCTAGAGGGTCGCAGAGTAGACATAAGACGACCGATAGGTCTAGACAGGTTGTCCCAGTTACTGGCCACGCTCCCTAACACATGCTCGTCCCCTTTTGAGACCTGTTTGTTCCAGACTGCATTTACGCTGGCGTTTCACGGGGCTATGAGAGTTAGTGAGCTGGTTGCAAGGAACAAACAGGATGTGACGGGGGGCTTGTGCAGGGAACATGTTCAGATCAGGGGTGATGCGATGATTGTCTCCTTTCTCAGGTCCAAGACCGACCAAGATGGGAAGGGGGACTGCACGATCATCCGCAGGATCCCCGGGTCCTCCATGTGTCCGGTACAGTGCTTAGAAGATTACCTAGCACGAAGGGTGGCATCATGGGGGGGGACATTGTTGAGGCATGCAGACGCCACCCCGCTGACGAGGTTTCAGTTTCAGCGGGTGCTTGCAATGGCCATTGCCGCAGCGGGCTTGGACCCGGGCGAATTTGGGACCCATTCCTTTCGAATAGGGGCTGCCACCGAAGCTACAGCCAGGGGTCTTAATGTAGAACAAGTGAAACGTGTGGGGCGCTGGTCCTCCAATTGTTATAAGAGGTATGTGCGATTGCACATGTTGTGAAGCTGTAATCATGTACTCACGCTTCTTGTCTTTTGTTTGTTTTCAGTTGCGCAAGCCTACGCGGCAGGGCGGACTGTGCAGTCGACCCAACACCAGGCCAGCGGTCGCACGTCACCGGCTGTGAGGAAGGAGGTGTGGGTCGTGGGCCACTCATACGTGAGACGGGCCGCAGACGTATTCAAAGCAGGTGACATGATTCACGTACCTGGGGAATACGGGTACAGAGTGTCCTTCTACGGAAGGGGCGGTCTCTGTATTGACCAGTTTCAGGCATTCTTTGAGGGTCTGTTAGAGCGGATAAGGTCACCGCCGTCCATAGTCATAGTGCATTTGGGGGGCAATGATTTAGTCACCACCGGTAGACGACTTCTCCTGGAGGCTATGCTTTCCACGGTAAGTTGGTTAGCGAGGAGAGTTCCGGGGTGCATAATTGCGTGGTCTCATATGATCCCACGAAAAGTGTAGTGGGGGGCTATCTCGATCCCTGCTTTGAATCATTCTGTTAAAAAATTGAATAACAAAGTGAGTAGGTTGTTCCGTGCCAAGACATTGCATTCGATCTCGCATAGTTGTATTAATGATGACAGTATGTATCTGGGGGATGGTGTGCATTTGTCAAGGGTGGGGAATGAGTTACTCATAGGAGACTTCTTAGCTTGGTTAAAATCGTTAAAACATGACCTTTAGGTAGGAGTTTTGTGGGGGGTCCGGATAGCCGGTCAACTATCCGGACCTGTGGCGGTAAGGTCATGATCGGTGAGCACTAATTGGTAGATCCCTATGAGTGGGCGTCACCCAACACGGATGGGAGCGCTCGGGAGAGGTGGCCATTGGCCCCTCAATGGGGAGGCGGTCCCGTCTAAGGGCGGGTCGCCGGAAGTAAAGGAAAGGCGGTCAAGGCCCCTTCCTTTGTAGGAGGGGTTACAGCCCCCTCCTGGGGAATTTCCCGGGGCCAGTGTCATCTGCGACGGCAGATGCGGTAAGTTGTGTGGGGTGGGGGGAGGTCCACGATACCTTCTAGATACCACACACAAGTCTTCGAACGACCTTTAAATGGCGTCGAGTCTTAAGTGCCCCCGTCAAGTCAAGGGAAATTGTTAGTAGTTGCACTTGAGGTAAGCCTCTGTGCTGTCGCCCCTCCCAAGTGGGAGGGGTAAGTCTGGTTAGGGATCTTGACACCGGTTATGACCTTGCCGTTGGCCCTTAAACGTTAGGATGTACAATTTCAGTGTTTCTAGAGAATGTTTTTGTAGGATGCTAGTTCGGCTAGGAGAACCTCTGTATTAGAGAATATGTTAAGGTTAGCCAAACATCGCAATGTGATAATGAAATTGTACATAATATGAAACGTTTAATGTCTTAATTTTTTGTTTTAATAAATACGGCCGGGAGGGTCACTCCCTCCCACATCCAAAAACTTGAAGAACTGTTTCCGGTTTCCCTCCTTTTGGGGATTGTGTTGAGAGGGGGTGGCGGGTATCTCAGCCATATGGAAAGGGGCGACCACTCGGTCCCCCCGAACGTATGGCGGAGTGCCTCGATCCCCCCGGGAAGCCATTTTTGGGCGGGAGGCGCGTCTCGGCTGGTATGCCCGAAGCGGCGTAGCCGGGGCGCGCTTTTTCCCGCCCTAGAGTGGGCTGGCCTAGACACCGACGTAGCCAGCCCCGCCCCAGGGGCAGGCAGGGGCGGGTTCTCGCCCGCCCTGAAGACGGATAAAAAGAGACGCAAGACCAGAAGACGTCCTCTTGTTCTTGTGCTCCGAAGCTGCACCTCCTCGCTACCCGTGAGCTCGGGACAGAACGAAGAGCCAATTTTGACCCACCCACCAGCCCCTGAGGACAGCAAGTTGTTGTGCAATAAAGTGAATTTTATAAGTATGTTTTCCGTTTCGTTTTCAGGCTGTGAAAGTATCAGTTTGTTGTTGATCATAATAAAGTATGGTGAATATCGTGTAAGCTGTTACGATTAAAATGATTATATGTGTTGTTGCATTTTAAGCATGTTCTTTCGGTCGTAGCGACCAATGTTTTCATAGGTTTGAGTAAGAATTGTCGTATTTATTTTGGTAGGCGGTAAGGTCATGATCGGTGAGCACTAATTGGTAGATCCCTATGAGTGGGCGTCACCCAACACGGATGGGAGCGCTCGGGAGAGGTGGCCATTGGCCCCTCAATGGGGAGGCGGTCCCGTCTAAGGGCGGGTCGCCGGAAGTAAAGGAAAGGCGGTCAAGGCCCCTTCCTTTGTAGGAGGGGTTACAGCCCCCTCCTGGGGAATTTCCCGGGGCCAGTGTCATCTGCGACGGCAGATGCGGTAAGTTGTGTGGGGTGGGGGGAGGTCCACGATACCTTCTAGATACCACACACAAGTCTTCGAACGACCTTTAAATGGCGTCGAGTCTTAAGTGCCCCCGTCAAGTCAAGGGAAATTGTTAGTAGTTGCACTTGAGGTAAGCCTCTGTGCTGTCGCCCCTCCCAAGTGGGAGGGGTAAGTCTGGTTAGGGATCTTGACACCGGTTATGACCTTGCCGTTGGCCCTTAAACGTTAGGATGTACAATTTCAGTGTTTCTAGAGAATGTTTTTGTAGGATGCTAGTTCGGCTAGGAGAACCTCTGTATTAGAGAATATGTTAAGGTTAGCCAAACATCGCAATGTGATAATGAAATTGTACATAATATGAAACGTTTAATGTCTTAATTTTTTGTTTTAATAAATACGGCCGGGAGGGTCACTCCCTCCCACATCCAAAAACTTGAAGAACTGTTTCCGGTTTCCCTCCTTTTGGGGATTGTGTTGAGAGGGGGTGGCGGGTATCTCAGCCATATAAGACTCTGCATTGGTACCTACATGTTGGTACTTAAATCACCCACACAACACAACAACTCTATTCAGAGCTACCCTACCTCTAAGCACTTTAAATTATTATTTTACTGTTTCACTGGGTTTCCCCCATGGTACGCTCCCCGGTACACTCCCTGGTGCGCGTACCGGGCGCTCCCCCCGCGAAAATCTAAAAATAAATAAAAAAATGTTTTGCCCCGCGGGGTCCTTTTATGGCCCCCACATCACACCTAGGGGGTCAGGGGGGTTCTACCCTGCCCCCTTTTGGTAATTTCCCCCTTTGTTTTTGCCACCTCTTATGTCTCGATCCTACCGAGACACAAGATGGCGGCCGCTCCGGACCGTTTGGAATGTTGACAGACACCCGAGAGCCAATCAGCTTTCGTTCGCGAACTCGCGTAGCGCGCTGGAGTGCGCCCCGGTGCGCGTACCGGGGCGCGCATATAGATATATATATATTTTTTAACCGAAATTACTCAAAATCCAATGAAGCACATATCTTGAGACATAGCAAAGGCACATCGGGTTACCAGTCCCTACAATTTTGCCAAGTTTGGTGGAAATCCATTCAGCCGTTCGGGCTAAAAGTGAGTCCAACCGCCCTATGGAAATGAACATTAGGAAAACACGTTTTGGGACCCCCTTTTATCTCGGCCCCGGCTTGACAAATCCCCCCCAAACTTTTAGTGAAGGAGCGGAGCGGAGCTGGCTATTTTCTTAGAGAAATTCAGCCGATTCCGTCCATCAACGCCAAAGTTATTCACATTAGAATGTTGCGGATTTCCTATGGAAAACGATCCTAACTATAACTACCTACTGGCGACCACTAGTAGGTAATATATATATATATATATATATATATATATATATATATATATATATATATATATATATATATATATATATATATATATATATATATATATATATATATTACCTACTGGCGGTCGCCAGTAGGTAGTTATAGTTAGGATTATTTTCAATGCAAAATCTCAACATTCTATTGAGAATAACTTTGGCGCCGGTTGAGGAATCTGCCTGAAAATTTCCTCAAATTTGCCTCGGGGCGCTCCGGTTCTTCTCTGAAAGTTTGGGGGGAATTCGTCATGCGGGGGCTGAGATAAAAGGGGGTCCCAAAACGTGTTTTCCCCATGTTAATTTCAATAGGGCGGTCGACCTCACTTTTAGCCCGAACGGCTGAATGGATTTCCACCAAACTTGGCAAAATTGTACGGACTGGTAACCCGATGTGCCTTTGCTATGTCTCAAGATATGTGCTCCAGTGGTTTTTGAGTAATTTAGGTTCAACAAAATATAAATATCTATGGCTGCGCACCGGGCGCGCTACGCGACTTGCGCTTGGAAAGCTGATTGGCTCTCAGGTGTCTGTAAACATTCGAAACAGTCCGGAGCGGCCGCCATCTTGTGTCTCGGTAAGATAGAGACACAAGAGGTGGCAAAAACAAAGGGGGAAATTACCATAAGGGGGCAGAGTAGACCCCCCGACCCCCTAGGTTTGATGTGGGGGCTATAAAAGGGCTCCGCGGGAGAAAAAATAAAAAAAAATGTTTTCAATTTTCGCGGGGGGGGGAGCGCCCGGTACGCACACCGGGGAGCGGACCGGGGAGCGTAGCATGGGGAAAACTCAGTTTATTCACTGCGTCACCTCTACGACCCTTTCTTGCGCCAATACGCCCCTTTTGCATACATTACACCTGACGTAGGTATAATGTGGCGCAGGGGTTTACAAAGTGACGCATCTACCTAGATGCGTCACTTTGTAAATATAACTCAATAAGGTGCATGTTTTACGCTGCTGATGCGTCACAAAAAGTGACGTACTGGTGGCGTATAAGTACAAAGTGACGCATCTACCTAGATGCGTCACTTTGTAAATATGACTCAATAAGGTGCATTTTTAACAGCACTGGTGCGTCACAAAAAGTGACGTACCGGTGGCGTAAAAGTGACGCATGACCTTATAAATGAGGCCTTCAGTCTTCTACTCATGCGTCATATTAAATATATGACGTATTATGTCGCAAGTACTTACAGATACGTCAGTATTTCAGACGTATCTGTAAGCGCAAAAGTGATGCATTGCTGGAGTGTGTCACAAAAATGATGCAACTCCTGCAATGCATCCTTTCACATGGGGCCAGGCCCAGGTGAAAGGGCCTGCATCAGTCTTACGCCTGCTGTGAAACAGGTGCAAGATTTGGAAGGAACAGCGTCATAAAAGTGACGAAGTGATATCTCATAGATTTCACTGCGTCACCTCTTGCGTCAATATGTCCCTTTTGCATAAATTACACCTGACGTAGGTATAATGTGGCACAGGGGTTTACAAAGTGACGCATCTACCTACATGCGTCACTTTGTAAATATGACTCAATAAGGTGCATTTTTTACAGCACTGGTGCGTCACAAAAAGTGACGTACCGGTGGCGAAAAAGTGACGCATGGCCTCATAAATGAGGCCTTCAGTCTTCTACTCATGCGTCATATTAAATATATGACGCATTATGTCGCAAGTACTTACAGATACGTCAGTATTTCAGATGTATCTGTAAGTGCAAAAGTGATGCATTGCTGGAGTGCGTTACAAAAATGATGCAATTCCAGCAATGCATCCTTTCACATGGGGCCAGGCCCATGTGAAAGGGCCTGCATCAGTCTTACGCCTGCTGTGAAACAGGCGCAAGATTTGGACACAACAGCGTCATAAAAGTGATGCAGTGATATCTCATAGATTTCAATGCATCACCTCTACGACCCTTTCTTGCGTCAATACGTCCTTTTTGCATACATTACACCTGACGTAGGTATAATGTGGCACAGGGGTTTACAAAGTGACGCATCTACCTAGATGCGTCACTTTGTAAATATGACTCAATAAGGTGCGTTTTTTACAGCACTGGTGCGTCACAAAAAGTGACGTACCGGTGCCGTAAAAGTGACGCATGGCCTCATAATTGAGGCCTTCAGTCTTCTACTCATGTGTCATATTAAATATATGACGCATTATGTCGCAAGTACTTACAGATACGTCAGTATTTCAGATGTATCTGTAAGCGTAAAAGTGATGCATTGCTGGAGTGCGTTACAAAAATGATGCAATTCCAGCAATGCATCCTTTCACATGGGGCCAGGCCCATGTGAAAGGGCCTGCATCAATCTTACGCCTGCTGTGAAACAGGCGCAAGATTTGGACGCAACAGCGTCATAAAAGTGACGCAGTGATATCTCATAGATTTCACTGCGTCACCTCTACGACCCTTTCTTGCGTCAATATGTCCCTTTTGCATACATTACACCAGACGTAGGTATAATGTGGCACAGGGGTTTATAAAGTGACGCATCTACCTATATGCGTCACTTTGTAAATATGACTCAATATGGTGCATTTTTTACAGCACTGGTGTGTCACAAAAAGTGACGTACCGGTGGCGTAAAAGTGACTCATGGCCTCATAAATAAGGCCTTCAGTCTTCTACTCATGCGTCATATTAAATATATGACGCATTATGTCGCAAGTACTTACAGATACGTCAGTATTTCAGATGTATCTGTAAGCGCAAAAGTGATGCATTGCTGGAGTGCGTTACAAAAATGATGCAATTCCAGCAATGCATCCTTTCACATGGGGCCAGGCCCATGTGAAAGGGCCTGCATCAGTCTTAGGCCTGCTGTGAAACAGGCGCAAGATTTGGACGCAACAGCGTCCGCATGTTGAACTCCATCCACTCCGGATCTCCGACCGACCCCTGCCCTCACCACGTCTAAAACAAGGCCGACGCTGTCATCGCACCCCACCTGCGGGACATCATCAACACCTCCTTCGACACCGCCACCTTCCCGGAGAGCTGGAAGCACGCCGAACTCAGCGCCCTACTAAAGAAACCTACAGCGGACCCCACCGAACTCAAGAATTACTGCCCCATCTCGCTCCTCCCGTTTCCAGCCAAAGTCATCGAGAAGACCGTCAACAAACAGCTGGCTGCCTTCCTCGAGACAAATGGATCCCTCGACCCCTCACAGTCTGGCTTCCGAGCCAACCACAGCACCGAGACCGCCCTCATCGCTGCCACCGATGACATCCGAGCCCTGATGGACAACGGAGAAACAGCGGCGCTCATCCTCCTAGACCTCTCCGCGGCATTCGACACTGTCTGCCACCGCACCCTAGTGCAGCGCCTCAGCAACGTCGGAATCCAGGAGAAGGCACTGGAATGGATCATCTCCTTCCTCGACGGAAGAACACAGAGAGTCCGTCTACCACCGTACAAGTCAGAGGCCACCGAAGTCATCTGCGGCGTCCCTCAAGGATCCTCGCTGAGCCCCACCCTCTTCAACATCTACATGAGCCCCCTCGCGGCCATCGCACGCCAACACAACCTCAACATCATCTCCTACGCTGACGACACCCAGCTGATCCTCTCCCTGACCAACGACCCCGCCGCCGCCAGAGCCAACCTTCACGAAGGGATGAAAGACGTAGCCGAGTGGATGATGACCAGCCGCCTGAAACTGAACTCAGACAAGACGGAAGTCCTCATCCTGGGCTCCTCGCCCTCCGCCTGGGATGACTCCTGGTGGCCCCCCGCCCTGGGCACCGCACCCAAACCGACAGACCACGCACGCAACCTGGGCTTCATCCTGGACTCCTCCCTCTCCATGACCAGACAAGTGAACGCCGTCTCCTCGTCATGCGTCAACATCCTGCGCATGCTACGGAAGATCTTCCGGTGGATCCCCACCGAGACCAGGAAGACGGTCACCCAGGCCCTCGTCACCAGCCGACTGGACTACGGCAACCCCCACTACGCCGGAACCACCGCCAAGCTCCAGAAGAGACTCCAGCGGATCCAGAACACCTCAGCCAGACTCATCCTCGACATCCCACGACACAGCCACATCTCCGGACATCTGAGAGACCTGCATTGGCTCCCCGTCAACAAAAGAATCACCTTCCGTCTCCTCACCCACGCACACAAAGCCCTACATGATCAAGGCCCGAGCTACCTCAACAACCGCATCAACTTCTACGCTCCCAAACGCCATCTCCGATCAGCCAGTCACGCCCTCGCCGCCGTCCCCCGCATCCGAAGAACGACAACAGGAGGAAGGTCCTTCTCCTACCTGGCCGCCAAGACCTGGAACTCCCTCCCTCCCGACCTGCGCCTGACCCAAGACCACCTCTCCTTCAGGAAGAAGCTCAAGACCTGGCTGTTCGAGCAGTAGCAGCACCCCCACCCCCCCCAAGCGCCTTGAGACCCTCCGGGTAAGTAGTGCGCTCTATAAATGTCTTTGATTGATTGATTGATTGATAAAAGTGACGCAGAGATATCTCATAGATTTCACTGCGTCACCTCTACGACCCTTTCTTGCGTCAATACATCCCTTTTGCATACATTACACCTGACGTAGGTATAATGTGGTGCAGGGGTTTACAAAGTGACACATCTACCTAGATGCGTCACTTTGTAAATATGACTCAATAAGGTGCATTTTTAACAGCACTGGTGCGTCACAAAAAGTGACGTACCTGTGGCGTAAAAGTGACGCATGGCCTCATAAATGAGGCCTTCAGTCTTCTACTCATACGTCATATTAAATATATGACGTATTATGTCGCAAGTACTTACAGATACGTCAGTATTTCAGATGTATCTGTAAGCGCATAAGTGATGCATTGCTGGAGTGCGTCACAAAAATGATGCAACTCCAGCAATGCATCTTTTCTTACCCTTCCACACCCCCGTTCCTTTTCTACATTTTCTTTGAATATCTACATTCCCCATGTTCACTCTCCTTCTCCTTACTTTCCTTCCCAACACTCACCTTCTTTCAGTCCCCCTACTTCATTTCCTTTCCCCTCTCATTCATTTCTGTTCTTTCCTACTCATTTTCCTTTCCTTTATCAATGCACTCCACTTCACTTACACTTTTTCATTTTTTTAAGAATATAGCTCTTTGATGAGAATTGGAGGTAGTTCTGAAAAGAACTTTTTTTTCTTCTTTTTTCTTTTTTTAGAACAAAAACAAAAACAGGGAATGGAAACTGCTCAACAGGAGCAAAAAAAATATATATAATTAGGGCTGGGTACGGCAGCGATGGTTCTCCAATGATCGAACCATGAGCAGAACACTTTGCTCCCCAAAGCAAAGTAGCTGATCACAGTATCTGCATTTAAGGACGCCTTTGTTAAATGCAGGCTGAATGTTCGGAACCAGCTCTTGTGATCTCCCCCTCACCGATGTTGTTGGTCCTCCAGTTGATGTAGAGGCCCCATCACTGGGAACCTCTTGTGCCAGAGCTCTGACACTTTCCCGGGCAAAATTCTGGGGGTGCCTCCTCTCCACATGGCGAATCATTGATGAGTTCCAAAAAGAACATTTTTTAGTGGGGTCACCCCGTGACAGGACTGTGTGACAGATCCTGCACTCCATTTTTGGAGCATTTACCTTCTTCTGGTCATCAGGTATGGAAAAAAAATTTCAGATGAAATGTTCTTTGACCTTTGGCTGAGGAGGCTCTTCATCAAGGAATTCATTGGAGTCATCTTCACTGCTGGATGGTCTGGCAGCCATGATAATCCAAGATATCCAACAAAGAACCGAGAGCAAAAAGGCAGGTCTTTCAGTCACAAAAGTGAAAGAAGAAGTGAAGGAAATGGGTGGGGATTTCATTATTTGTAAAAAAAACTGTTAGCAACCAATGAAAAGTGTTATTTTAAGGTCACATGACTTGACGCGCTTACGCTGCGCGCATCGAAGCGCTTCCGGAGGCGCTCACGCGGCGCGAACGTAGGCGCTTCTGGGGGCGCATACGCGGCGCGAACGAAGGCGCTTCTGGGGGCGCTTACGCGGCGCGCCTAAGTGACGTTTTGATAGTTTCACGGAAATGCAAAATCATTGTCATTTCCTTATTCAAAAAAACTGCTTTTATATGTATGGTACTAAATGTCTTGCGTTATTATTTACTTTTCATTCATATTTTTTTTCACGAACGCAAGTAGAGCTCTGGGTGCGCTTTCCGGAGAGCTTACAGGTGCGCGCACCCAGAGCGCCCCAGGAAAAAATGATAAAAAAATAATAATATTATAAAAAATAAAAAATAATTAATACTTACACAAAACAGCACATTTTTAAAAAAACGTAGGTTAGAAACTCGATATAGAAAGGAATTCGCTTTTAAAAAACCTTTGAAATTCACTGAAAAAACCATAGGTTTCTCGCCAGTTATAGTTAGGAATTAGCATTTAAAAAACCTAATAAATTCACTGAAAAAACCATAGGTTTCACACCAGTTCTAGTTAGCTGGAAATTTTACTGGCATAAAACCATTGAAATTTCCACGTTATAGTTAGTTGGACTCACTATAAATTGCGCGCCTGCAATGCACTGCTGATGACGTCACATATTACATCACTCATGACATGGTCAGTGACATCACTTGTGACATCACTGATGACACCATCCTTGTGACAGAGTAACAGACCTTTTTCAGTGTAATGTAACCGTTGAAACACATATTCAAAAATAGAAACTAAAATGTTCATATAAATAGAGATACCCATACCAGTTACAACAACCAATCCAGTAATACCACCATCTATATACACATCCACTCATTCACCAACAGTTCTATATAGTCACTCATACATATACTCACTCATCATATGTAGTGATACACATATACATCCTGTTACACACCGAAAGTCTTCCAAAAGTTACTCACACACATACTCACACATGCAAATAAACTATTGAACATTCATTTATTTGCATATACAGCTATACACACACTAGCACATTACTTCTAAGTAAACTTACACATACTTACTCTCTTAAACAATCGCTTATAGAAATACATACTTATTTGAACAGGAACTCTTACAATCTCTCCCTCTCACATATACTCACTTATAAACATCAATACTCACATATACTAGATTAAAACATATGTAGTTACTCATAATGACACTAGTGAGGCAGGCATTCACTCACTAACACACTTATATACACACTCATCCACCCATACAGTCCTGCACATATGCGGTCTTCAAAACACATACAAACAGTGAGTCAGTCACCAACCCATGCAGCACCTTATACACAAAGTGAAACACTGATACATATATATAAAATATTTAAAAATTACTTGCTAATATATGTATTCACTAAGATACACTTAATAAGCCAGTTAAACAATCAATTTTTTATTTAAAAAACATCCATTTACACACTTATTTAAACATTTATTCTTCCATCGACCTTTACAAATGCATATATAAAACATATTTATTTTTCAGAAAGACACACATTCACTGGATGGTGTCATCAGTGATGTCATGAGTGATGTCACTGACCATGTCATGAGTGATGTAATATGTGACGTCATCAGCAGTGCATTGCAGGCGCGCAAGTTATAGTGAGTCCAACTAACTATAACGTGGAAATTTCAATGGTTTTATGTCAGTAAAATTTCCAGCTAACTATAACTGGTGGGAAACCTATGGTTTTTTCAGTGAATATATATATATATATATATATATATATATATACAATATTAAAAATAAGTGCCCGATTAGTATGTCG